>NW_010271727.1:0-563 GCF_000690775.1 Eurypyga helias
TAAACCCGAATTTTATTATGGAAAACGTGGAAAACCTTGCACTTAGCCTGGAATTGGCAAGAACACCTAGAGCAACTTCTTTACGTAAAAAACTTTAACTTTTGTCGCTGCCTGCCTACAATACAGACTGATGCCCAGCGCTTCCCAGTGCTGAATTTCTGCAGCTCGCCCCGGCACCGGGGAGCAGAGAAGTCACCGGCCCGGCACCCTTGTAAAGGAGTCGGCAGACGAGGCGAGAGATAACTGCAGATATAAGAGAAGAAAGATCATACCGAAGAAGCAGATGAACGTACTAAAAAGAGCCAGAGCACTGGCTGCCGCAGTTTGCAGTAAGGAAAAAATAAAAAACAAACCAAGAAGTTTAAAAAAATAATGCTCGCTGTGGCGGGCTAGAAACGTGCAACCCGGGATAGTTTTGGGAACCACAAAGTTAATATTAAGTTCACCGTAGCTCATTGTAAATCTTACATTACCCCCTTACCCTCTCCGCAAATCCCTCGCCTTGTTAGCTCTTTTCTTCCTTGACGTACAATTACCTGCTACATAATCCCTGGGAGCAATGC
>NW_010271728.1:0-431 GCF_000690775.1 Eurypyga helias
CCAGCGGCTCGCGCTGGGAGCGAGGCAGGAGGCCAAAGCGTATCCAGGAGCCAGGCCGGGTGGCTGGGGCAGCACCCAAGGTCACCCGGGTCCCAGTCACAACACGCTGCCTCCCTCAGCAGCTGCAGGACACAGCCGTTACCCCCTCCCCGCCCCCAGAGCCGATAGAGCCCGTTTGCCCCGATACAAGTTTTATTACAGAATTTTAATGGCACTGCAGCAGTAAGATAGTGATTAGAGCCCTAAAACCCAGCCTGAAAAATATACATTTTGCAGATACCGTTAACCCCCTGTGGCAGGGCTGGTCTTAAAGCAGGAAACTAGTTTCTCTTCAGTAAGAAAATATATGTTGCTAAATGAAAAATATACAGTTAGAAGAGTTACTGGCTTGCAAGCTGCTTGCCCAGGGGTTAAACCTCTACCAGCCCGAG
>NW_010271728.1:453-15533 GCF_000690775.1 Eurypyga helias
TGTGTCAAAGAGAAAGAGGTATAGTGTAAATGTAAAAAAAAAAAAAAAAGGCAAAAGGTAACGCTCGTTTGCTCGGTCCAATTAAGAAATGGCCTTGGCTTCGGGTAGGAACGCTTCCCAGTACTTCACCAGCTGCAGGGAGGAGAGAGGGAGAGAGTCAGGAGCCCACGGCTGCGCTGCCGGCACGGTCCAAGCCCAGAGCGCGGAGAGGACATTGAGGGGGCAGCAGCCCCTCCCCAGAGTACAGTCCCCCAAAACAGGCATCAAGAGGGATGCGGCGCTTGTATTTTGCCCAGCTCCAGCCCGTGGGGGCTCTTCCCTCCCCACATCCGGGGAGCAGGATGCACCCAGGGTGGGGGATCACGGTCCCACTGCCGAGCTTCGCGAGGTGAACGCCGCGGCAGGAGCTGGGGCTACTCACCTGCTGCTGCGAGGTTAGTAACGTCTCAAGGTATTTAGTGACATGGTTTCTGAAGTCCTTGGATTTCTCTTTCTGCAAGAGATGGGTGCAGGAGAGAGGACAAGGCTGAACCAAAACCCCCTGGCCTTTTGGGGGGCAGGGGGTGTGAAGGATGAACCACCAGGATTTTCCTGTGCGTCCGGGGGTCCCACAAGGAGACCGGCGCAAGAGCCTGAGACGCTGAGGATGAAGCACATCTCCCACCACAGCCTGAGGGCTCAGAGGATCTGCCCACCCACCTTCACATTAACAGACACGTTTCTCTGCACAGAAGCGCCCTCTTAGCCAAGAGACATCAGCTCTGCCCGTGACAGCGACATCCCAGCTCACACGTGTCCAGATTTACAGATATTGCCAACTGCTGCACCGGGAGCACGGTCAGGAGCCAAGGTGACCCTTGGCTAGCCCCGGCTGGCGTTCCCACCCAAGGCACATCAAGGCCAACCAGCTGGAGGGTTGCAGGCTGGTGGCTGGGCCAAACATACCTCAAATCGTATCACTTCCTTGCGGATGACGGCAGAAATCCGTTCAAAGTCCCGTTCGTACTGTGTGACACGAGACTCCCACTGCAGAGAGAGGAAGCGCGCCGTTTGCAGGGGAAGGGAGAAGCGGCTCTCGCTCCTCTCTCCAAGTGGCTTTGTAGCCACAACTGTTCACCCGAGAGGCGCTGCTGGAGCAACGCCTGGCATTTCTGGTCCCTGCCACCACAGCCGGCTGCGTCCCCTGCTTGCCGCAACTCAGCAGGGAAGCCACGGGCGGTGGGACCACGAGCAGCCCCATCCGCAGCTTCCACGGCCTCCTGCGTGGCTCAAGGCTGGCTTATCCCTTGATGCAGGCCTGGCCACAGATCCTCGTCCCTTCAGCTCAAAAGGTGCCCGTCTCTCTTCTGAGCGGGAGAGCAGAGGGAAGCAGCTGAGCCGAGACCCCAGCACTCCTCATCCCCTACCTCCGAGATCTCCTCTTTGGCCTGCTGCAGCTTGTCGGGTTTGTTGGCCCAGAGCAGCCGGGCCTCCATCTCCCTCTTCTTCTGCAGCATGGTCTGGGCATCCTGCCACCGCTGCCAGGTCTTCATGCGCTGGTCAAAGGCTCCCTGGAAGGAAGGAGCAGACTGAGCTCTGCCTCTGCACCAGGAGCGGGAAGCTCTGACGGCCACGACGACACCTCTGCACAGTCAAAGTTAATGCAGGGCTGCTTCGTCAGTCCCAGCCCAAACCCGGCTCGGTGCAACCAACGGTGGGTCACAACACGGACTGCTCCGCTCGTGAGGGAGACCAGGGGCAGCATCAACCACCTCGTGCTTCAGGAGGAGCTCGGGGGCCTCCCTCCCTGCGGGGCTGCCCACCCGCTCTAGGGTTTGGCAGGAGAGTCACTGGAAGGGCCCCGGCTACGCACGCAAACCTGGGCAGGCCTGAGGCCACCTACGGAACTGGCAGCACCCCAAGCACGATGTCTGGCCTGTCCCCAAGCCCTGCTGCTTGCCCGTTTCAGCCCAGAGCAGCTCCCCTTGCCTGTCCCACACCGATCTCCACCATGAGCTCCTGCAGTGAGGTGTGACCACACAGCACGCTCCTGGGCCACGCACAGGCTGCCAGGAGGCCAGATGGTTTTTAGCTGGCCTGCAAGTCATCAGCCCAAGCAAGGAAGACCCCATTAGGCTTCTGAATACGTCCAGCCAGATCGTGGGGAAGGGCTAGGAAAGCATAAAGCAGTGTCCCATAGCCTGGTCAGAAGGACAGAGCAGCCAAGAGACAGGCTTGAGGCAACACGAGGGCTCCTTACCAGAACATCCCAGATAGTGCTGGAGGTAATAAGACTTAAAGAGATCTCTGTCCTGCTCTGGAGCACCCACTGCACCTCCCAGTACAGGCTGGCAAACCAGAAGGCTCACGCCTACTCACTAGGCTGTGTTCTGGCCTCTGCAGCCTTCAGAAACAACTGCTCAGAGACAGAACAAGTTTGGGGCAGGAGCACGTGAGCCTGCCAGACTCTCAGCTCACTTGGGTCTTGCTTCTTTCAGCCTCCAGCAAGGAGGCCAGTGCACCAGGCAGGCTGTGTGGACTTGAAGACTCAAGCTCTTCCGCAGCAGGCGCTTGGCAGACCAATTTGCAATGCCCAGATTGCTGTTTACCAGCTCGCAGCCTCCACAGTAGCCACAGCCTTCACCCCCGAAGGGCCAAGGCCACCTACGAGCCATGAACTTGCTCCACATCCCCCCCTGGAGAAGAGCAGTACAGCCAGGCCTCATCCACCCCGCTTTTCCGATCTAACTACTCCAACACGTGCACGACTGGACAAGCAGCAAGTTTTCCCTCTGCCTGGAGGGATCAGAGGCCTGCCACACCTTGTGCATGAATTCAGATGAACAGATGTGCCTCTGGGCACACCTAAACCTACGACTGGTGCTAGAACCAGCAGCAGAGCTCGGAGCTTGCCCCAAAGGAATGCTTACCCTTACAACAGAGAGGAGGCGGATGTAGTCTCCCAGGAGCTCAGCCAGGAGGAAGAAGTCACTGTTAGCCTGTTCCTGGTGCAGCTGTTCGATCTTCTCTTCCACCTCAGCCAGCTGGGACAGCGCCCGGGACAGGGCCGTGTTGTCCTCCGAGCTCCCCAGCATGGCCAGACTCTTGGCAAACTGGGCTGTATTCAACGCCAGCTCTGGTGAATGGAACAAGAGAGTCAACCGGTGGGCCTCGCCACACCAGGCGCTCTGCAAGCAAAGCCCTGGCCTAGAGTTCAGCCCAAAGAGCTGCTTTTCCTGTAGCCCCAGGAGACACCAGCTGGAAGAGCCAGCGCTGTCTTGGTCAGAGCTGGCAGCTTCTGCAGCGCAGCGGGTAGAGGGCTAGGCAACTCTGGCCTGGATAAGAAGGGAAGCAGCAGAGTGGGAGGACAGGCACAGCTTTGCAGAAGTCAGCCAGAACACACAGAGGAAGAAAAACATCCCTGCTCCCTGCCAGAGGACAGCCTGGAATTAGGCATGAGGTCAGCTCTGCTCAGGTTTGCTACGGCTGCCTTCATCCAGCAGGACACGGGTTCACTTCAACACGCTGTCCTAAGCTTGTAGGGCTGGACAGAAGAGGTGGGACGACAGTTTTACTTCTGTCGCCCACGATGAGACCGAGAGCATCCTTTACAGCAAGGAAGCACTGCTGTAGCTTCTCCTAGGAGACCTGCACGCTGGGACCTCCAGTCAGGCACCGCACACGGCTTACGTGTTAGAGGGCAAGCTACAGAGCAAGCGGTACCAAGCTCGTTACCTTTCCTGTGGTTCACTAGCGTTTCGACAACGGCGTGCAACTTTCGTAGCCGCTGGTCCTCACACTCCACCTCCTGCAGCTTCTCCTCGAACCACTGAAACGCGTAAACCCAGAGCTGATTCCCACAGACGCATCGCCACGGGGCTTTCCTCGCCTCTCGCGCCCAAACCTTGAGCCGGGGAGAGCACACAGCTCCGGAGCAGGGACGAGGGCAGCCCAGAGGTGTCCAAATACTTACTATGTCCGATTCATTCATCTTGATGGTCATTTTACTGACAGCATCCGTAGCTTTGTTGAACATCTTCAGTATTCCTGCTCCACTCAGGGTCTGGGTGCCTACTGCTCTGGGTAGCTATAAAGAAACAGAAAAGCTTGCTTTGCAAAGCTTTTGCAGCTGTGAGTGAGGTGTTTCCATGAAGCCTGCTCCTACCCCAGAGCCTTCCAGCACAGCATGAGGGCTGGAGTCACTCAGGGTGGGGTTTCCCCATGGCTCAACCTCTTTAAGACTCTGACTTCTCCAAGTCAGGCGTGCAGCTGGGCACGGTCACGCTCTCCTTGGAGGAGCGGGGTCCACGTGGGCCATGTGGTTCAGTCCAGAGCCAGTGCTCCCTTAACATCTGAGCATCAGGACAAGCCAGCACAGGAGCCCCTCACATTCAAACAGCAGGAAGCACTCCTGTCACGGATTTCAGAGAACAAAGACTACCTGTGCTCTCAATGTGGGCCCCCACCAGGACATTTGCAAGCTAGGCCAGAGCTCGTTACGGGTGTACGGCGTTTAGACAAGCATGGGCACACAGAAGAGAGTCCTGTTCTGGTCATCCCTGGCTAAGAGCTCTTACAGGCTTCTGCTGCTCCTCACTGAGCTTTGACGCGTGATGTCTCATTAACTGCTCGCGTACTGTTTCCCTCCGTACTTCCAAGGTACCTGTAGCTACGCTGTTCTGCGCTACTGACCTCCTCCTTTTCCAAGAACTCCCTGACATCCGGGTCCTGCAGCATTGTTGGATGGCTGACCACTCTCCGTAAGTACCTGCGGAGAGGAACGCACCAGGTTACTTCAGCTGTAGAAAACGTGGCTCTGAGCCATCACTGCGAGCCGCAGCGGGCACAGGTCAGCTGTGACGTGCTTATTTACTCTGAAACAGCAGCCCAGGAGCTGGAAGTCAGGCACAAGCTGTTCTCATTCACCCACCGGGAGTCCTACCCTCCTGCGGACTCCGGCGTGCAAGACTAGCAGGCTCGTGTCACTCGAGACCAGACCTGCCAGACCTCTGATTAACACCTGCTCTAGCAAGAAAGTTACTTGATACACCAAGTGATCAAGATCCAGCCTCACATCTCACCACCACTTCACAGCTCTTTCAGAGGCTGAAGCTGGAGGGGAAGAGCATCCCCGTCACCAGTCGACCCAGGCGGCAGTGCAAAGGTCACCTGCAGCTGTGTACAAGTTAAAGGTCTATTTGTTTGTCACCTGATCAGCACTGTTTGTACCATTACTTAACATCCATGCTTTTGGGCTCCTGAGACAGCTCAGTTTTCTCCCTGCCTTGGCATTGGAGTTTGGTCAGGTTTGGCCCAAATACCAGCAGGGACTTTTGAAGCAGGAGACAGTTTTACAGAGTCAATGCAACTCTCTGCAGTTGCAACTCTTTGGTGGCCTCCAGGTTCGCTCCAAACCCAGAAGCGGACGGCTTTTCTCATGCAGGGAGGCGAATGCAGCCAGTCTGACCTTCCAGAGGTCGCATGCTTGGTTCAGGCATGAGGGGATAGCTGCTGGGGTCTGTACCTCTCTAGAGCAGCCCGTCTTTTCTCTAGGAACTCTGCAGAGGAGGAGTCTTCTTTCCCAACTTTCACTTTGGTCATTCCTAGCACAGAAGGAAGATGCATTTAATGAGCAGCTTCAAATTCAGCACACAAGGTAGCGTGGTGCGTTACAAGGTATGGCCTCTCAGGGTGACAGTAGGAGAGGCATTTCACAACAGAAATTAGACCTTGCATCTGCAAGAGCTACTTGAAAACTTAAAATCTGCTTACGCCTAACACCTAGCAGAAGTTGACATCCAGAAAAGAGGCAGAGCAATGCCAGGCAAGACTGGGAAGGGTTACGAGTCTGGACTCAAGTGAACAGCAATTCAATGACAGCACAGAGGATGAGGTTTTACTCTACATCAAGCAGATGTGGAGGCATCTGCAAACTCAAAGAAGGCTTTAAGCCCAAAGCTCCAAGTATGGAACCAGAGTTTTGTCTGTGCCACAGAAACCAGATTATTTTCCACACCTACTTCCCATAGCTGCTCTGCAGCTTCCCTCTTAACTTTGAGACTGCGGGCAGGCGTGTCCTTCAGGCACAAAGCTGGCCATCAGGACTAGCTCTAGCGTTCTGCACCTCCACCACTCACCTATGAGACTCTTCTCAGGCGGCGGAGGAACGATGAACCCATTTTGGGCATGCTTCTCCGACAACTTCTCATAGAGACCCAGAAAGTCACTGAACCTCCTTTTCACTGAAAACTGCTTGTTCCTGAACATAGGCATGCTCGTCTGGAGGAAGAGACGAGACTCGGATCAGACTCACCCCTGCACACACAGCCTTGCTAGCTCTATCTGCTGTCACTTCTGGGGATGAAGAAAGACAGCTTGAGCTCTGCAAGATACGAGGAGTGAACAGAGCAAGCTCCAGCCTAGGTCTTCAGCAACTTACCTCCTAACAGCTCTCGCTGGACCAAGCAGCAGTATTAATGCCACTGAATAACAGCAGCTGTTACCGCGGCCACAGGCTGTATGGTAAGCCCTGCCCATTGCCTAATCCCATCATCCCTGCTCCCCAGGAACAGGGACTGCTGTCAGCTCAGACTTTATCACCTTAAGACTAGAGAGGCCATCAGTGGCTTTTCACTGTGTCTGCAGAGCAGGAGTGGAGGCTAACACCTCCCCTCGTCCCCTTCACCATCAGGCTTCAGACCACAGGATGCCCGTAATCCAGCAGTTGCAGTACTGACAGCTAGGAACAACTTTTTGCAGGGCTCAGAGCAGCACCCCAAAGCTCCAAGCAGAGCAGCAGCTGCAGAAAGCTCAGTTTCTTGCGACTGGCACAGAAGAGCAGGTCCCTGACATGAAACTAGCAACAGCAGCAGCTCTCCAGCGAGAGCAGAGTTCAAGTCAGCTTAGTCTGATGTGACCATCGGCACAGAACCATTAGTAACAGCACCAGTGTTTGGGGCTCTCCCTACAGACGTTGTTCCTGCTGCTCACAGGTATCAGGCAGGACTGCAAAGAGCTAACTGGCTGGAAAATAAAAAAGACAACGCCTCCTTTCAACCAGGTTCAAAATCTATTTTTCTGCTAGGCTCACCCTTTGATCTGCAGGAGTGGATTATAACTCCTGAAACACGGCATTCAGACCTCCTGCCTATTTAGGTCACTACTGGCTTGGCTAAGAAAGGACAGTCCAGCTGTCTCCAAGCATGGAAAAACAGCAGCACCTCATCTCGGGAGCAACGAGTTCGACATACCTGTGTTGACACTTTGTAGGCTACATACGCGTTCATGCCATCCCCTACGGAAAACAAACAAGGCATTAGCATCCACAGAGCAGCGCTTTCCACTATCACCTGAACGCAAAGCAAAGGCTCCTGCAATCTTCTGGCCTTTGCCTGCTTCAGCAGTTCCGATCTTTGATCTGACAGAGCCCCAAATCTTTGCACAGAACCACAGACAGCATCTCACCGCGGGGACCCTGAACCCCTGCCCACTAGGCATTTCCCCAAACCGACTGATGAGCCCTCCTTTTACTTCCCGAGGCAGCCAACGCTGACAATCAGGCGCTTGTTACACCGGCGGCATTTGGGCTGACTCCACGCATCTGCTCAGCACGCAACAATTCGGCGGCTGTACAGCACATGAAGCAGTCTATTCAGAGGATGCAAGTCAGACGGCCTCTGGCTGCCTGTGGTCGGATTCTGAAACATCACAGGCAGTTTGTTTTCTCCAGCTAACACAGAAATCCCCTTGTTTGGCATAGGAAGAGTTTACCTAGTGGTTCAACTGAAGGGCATCCTCAGAGGTCTGATGCTACCCTGAATATACCTCCGATTTACAAGTTGGTACACCCCCCAGCTCCAGAGAGCATGGAACAGTACACTTAATTTTAGGTTAAGGCAGTTTTGCTCCCTCACTGCTAGCAACACACAGGACAGGGCTGCCTGGAGATCAAGTTGGTCACCAGTTTCAGACACCAAGCTCTGCTACCTGAAGCATCACGTTTCACCCTCCCAAAAAACCCGTTCCTGGCTCCCTGCCTTTGAGGCCCGTGGCTTTACGGAGCCTGCTTCTCCCTCACTCGTTTGCAAGCTAGGCATTTTGCTTTGTTTAGCTCTATTTCCTCTAGAGGTTGGAAGAAGCCTTGGAGAAGTTACTCTGGGATCAAGCTGGTGCTTGCAGAGAGAGCTCGAAAGCTGGAGCCGTGGCACGTGCAGGCGAGAGCTGCATTCGGTCCTGCTGCCAAGACTAGCTTGTCTAACGGTGCTTCGTCATGCAGGACAGGTTGTTAACTCACCAACTTTCTCCGGGTCACTCACTCCTACAGTCAGCTCAAATTTGTCCTCCTGTTCCTCTTCTTCCAGCTGTTTGGAGGCACACAAGGACAGCAAGTTAAAACCAGAAACCCAGGCCTCAACACACCCCAAGCCATGAAGTCCCACACGTCACAGCAACCTTGTCACACTGCCAAGGCACCTCTGGCACTTCAGTCTGGCCAAGGCCATTCTATAAAGCCCTTGCGCTTCTCACTTGTGTCCAGCCTACATGTTCCAAAGATCCCAAACTGGATTTGTCTTTACAACACTGCTATCTGCACAGGCTGATGGCACAAACTGCTCAGCCCCAAGGTGAAACTCTGCAGAGTCCAGCCTCAGTTCCGTGCAAGATAGTTCCCTTTGGGCTCTTTTACATCAGGATTTCAGTTCTCATCCGAAACAGCGTAAGATACTGAACTTACACAGAAGGTAAGTTGTGGTAAGTTGTACTGCATAGGCACACGGAGATAGAGAGCCAGGATAGCAACAGGCAGACCCAGTCTGAATGGATCTTTTTGTCATACCCTGCTTTGCTAAAGGCCAGTGGGCAGCTATCCCAGCAGTACTGCCTCCAACAGACCACAGAGGCTTCAGGCTTGCTTAGCAAGCATGGCAGTGCCTTGTTGGTGGAATGGTGTTAAAGGACTGGGCAAAGCACAGCTGAGACTGGCCTCAAATGGCCTTTGGTCTATGACCCTGAAGGTGACAGCTTATCGGCTCGCCAATCAGCTCAGCATCCTGGCCGAGTTCTGCACTGTTGCTTCACTTGAGCCAATCAAAGTCAGCCTGAGGCACTACGGACAACACTGCTGAGTCCTTTCTTCATGAGCTCAGGTGCTTGGGGCAGAAAACAAGCACTTTCCTTGTTGACAAAATAGTTTCAGTCTCGCTACAGGAGAAACCCCAGATTTAGGCAAAATAACACCTACTTATCTGGGCTTGGCAACCAGACTACAAGTTCCTCCTAAGGACCCTGCGCTCTCATGTCACCCAGGAGCCTGTTTCTTTTAAAGACAGACAAGGGCAGCTATACCACCTGCCCCAACTGTGGCAATACAGTGTGCCAGAGACCAGAGTCAGAGCTCGGGACCAGATCAGCCGCTCGCTCTTCCAGCTTTGGAAACAGTCTGCACCACCACACACACAAGAATGCCATCAGGCTGACCTGAACCCCACTTCAGTGGTATCAGTCCCAGACTGATGCACTGTGATACAAACCAGGTCATCCAATATGACAATTACATTAATTGCATCATTTAAGATGCATGTTTACAACTAAGTAAACAGACATGTTCCTGCCAATTAGAGTCTGAAACCAGCAGGGCAAGTTGGAAAGCTCAGAGCAATTCTCACCTCCTCATAGCTCTTTGGAGGGTTTCTAGAAGAGCTTGCAGCTACTTCTAATGAGGAGGCAGGATTGGATGCTTTGGCCAGTTCCTTCTTCTGGTTGTTTTGCGTGCTGTCTAGAGACAACTCTACAGTGGCATCTGTCAAGAGAAGTTTGCAAGGGTCAGCCTCTCTACTCTGAGTTTCTGGGAAGGTGATTTCAATATTCTCCAAGAGGTTCATGTCATCTAAGGAGTAACAAAAGTTTAATTTAGCAAAAAAACCCAAAAATACATAGGGAGGACACCTGTAAGCATTGGGAATAGCACAACTGAATGCATCTTCACTGCAGTAAGAGCATTTGATCAGTCCTGCTGGAGAACATTAACTTAATCCAACAAACTTCTTATTCTAGAAGGAGCCAGGCATCACCTCCTCGCTGTGCGCTAGAGGGGACGCACACTAGAACAGCTGAAGCTCAGCTGGATTTTACACAGCATGTAGGCCAGCCTGGAAGTTAGGCTCCTTCCCAATGCACTTCTCCACCCAGAGGAAGTAAAAGCTTCCATCTGTTAGCAGGTGTCTCCAGAACTGATTCTCTGACACCTCTGCCAGAGGTCTCCCATCGCAACAGGGCTGGAGAAGGTCTGACTCTCCTCATTTTCCCCTGCTGAGGGGTGTTATGTTTCCTGTTCCTTGGGAACAGCCACTTCACTACTAGAGATGCTTCCTCTACCTGCATGGAGGGAGGAGAAAGTAGAAAACAAGTCTTAGCCCTGACAAGACACTCACCACTTTACAGTTTAAGGCAACAAAACTAAAGCAATCCCCATTTTAATCCTCTTCAGCTTCCAAAACATTTCATCCTGCCGCATGATTATGCTGGAGACCTGGAGGAGGCTACTCCGACCTTCCCAAAAACACCAGAGCAGACTCGAACGCAAGTTTGAGATAAGGTCCTGTGATAGTCCAGAAATATCCAGGACCTGCATATCATGTTTAAAAGCAGATGACTCCAGGCTTAGGAGTTCAGAAAGTCCCAGCAAACACCCAGTAGACACAGACTCACCTGCAAATAAGTCTTGATCATCTTGCTCTACACGAACCCCATTCTCTTTGGAGGTGCTGCTCACAGGGAGAAGGGGCTCCCTTTTCAGCGCCGTGGGCTTGCTCTGTAAGAAAATTAAAAGCACATAAAGAAGAGGTCATTTACAGGGAGGAATGGAGGCTGGAGGACCAACCAGTTCACCTTCCTAGCTGCTGCCACACACGGTCACTACTGTGGGAGCAGAGTGGCTGGAGGACGCAGACTGCTTCCCTTCCACCCCCTCCTTGAGTGTTATGAACTCAGCCAACGAGGCTGTACTGAGGCATCTGAGCTGTTAAGGATACTGAGCGTCATGCAAAACTTCAGAGCCAGTTTTGACCCCAATTTTTAGCAGAATGGGAGCAGACTGGGACATGCCAGCCCACAGGTCAAGCGTCACAGGTGTCAGAAGCAGTAGGCAGTCGACTACACGTAGTTATTCCTCCTCACAATACCTGTAACACCATGCTCAGCCACACCATTTCCAGGTAGCGACGTGCACACCAGCACTAGCATCACATCAAGGCAGGTGGGCAGCACCACGGAGCCTCCTGCGCTTAACCGCAGCGCTGGCAGCTGACTGCTGCCGACACGAGATCCCTTGGGAAAGCCAAGCTCTCACCGCTGGTGGCAGAGACCCACAGCCATTTGCTTGCCCAAAGGCAAGACGTCAGAGACCACGGGAGCCTAGTCAGTAGCTTAACTTGTGCTAGCAGTTCAACCACTACGAGCTGAGCTGCGCTTGCCCAGAGGGCTGGCGAGGGCCCACACGAAGGCAGCCGCGCCGTGTTTTAAGGCAGCAGCTCACTTCCACTTCCGAGTGGTGCCAGAGGAGCTCACAGACTCTGCTGCCCCTACAGTGCCAAGAGTCACCTTCACAGAGCTGCACCGTTCCCCTCCTACAACACCTCCTGCAGCGGGGACAAGGCTGTCACAGCTGGCCAGAACCCAGGCATGGCTCTGTTTTGCCAAGTGATGCTGGCAGAGTCTTGCACACCATGCTTTGCCACCCAAAGCTCGTGCTCCCCACATACAGCTCAGCCAGGACAAGCCAGCCCCAGGGCCGGGACCTGCCACACACCTGATCCTGCCACAGCAAACAGCCCCTTGGGCACGCAGCTTTGCTTAGGGGGGACCATCCTGGCTACTGGGAACAAGGCCTGGGGACAAGGTGAAAGCTCACCTGAGCTGGTGCACCAACCAGTCCACCATGCCAGAACACAGAGGTATTTCCACAAACCTGCTCGTGGCAAGTGCTATGGACACTGGCCTCACGAATCCTACCCCCCTGTTTTGCAGGCAGACAAGGAAGCACGAGTTATTCCAAGCAAGGTTCGGACAGAAATTGCTATTCTTTAACGTCTCAGCAGAGAACAGAATGGGTCTTTGACAGCCAGTAAATGGAGCACTATCAGGAGCAACTCCAATGGGCTCCTTGGCACTTTCTTAAGCAAGGAAACATCACTGGTTCCCACTGCTCCTGAAGGAGTAAAGAGGTGCTAATGCAGCTCCTCCCAAGTCTTTGGGTACATAAAAGATCAGCAGTCCTCCTGTATTTTGGGATGTTTTCCTGGAGGGGAAAGCTAGGACCACTCCCAGTTTGGATCAGAATAGTTGCAGGTAGAAGCTACATTTGCTAGTGATGGAGAGTGAGGAGCAGAGAGCGCCATGCTAAACATCACACCCAGACCCCCACAGGGTTCACCAGACAGACATCCAGCTGGCGGCCAAGCCAACAAAAGAGGTCACCCACCACAGCAACCTCCTCCAGCCAGCAGCGGAGACACCAAGAATGCCAACATCAGTGACCTGCATCAGGGACATTTATAGCAGGTCTCATTCAGATCCTTTGCTTCTGCAGGAGCTCTTCAAACCCCCACTCTACATGGACATGGTAAGGTGGGCTCTGAAGTCTCCCTAATAAGTCTTTTCCTGCATTGGAGAGCTGGGAGACTACCCACTTTTCTACCGTGACGTGGTTCTCAGTTTCCTTTAAATTTAATTTCTGAGAGTCTGAAAGTACCACACCCTGTTCCTACTTCTCCATCTGCTACTACAGAAGAGCCACTGCCTCTTTTAGGTCAGCCCATGACACAACACCCACCATCTCAGAGGCCTGATCAGCGCACCCCGACCACCACCCATGCGGGCAGAAGCTCTGTGGGTCCCCCAGTGCGAGCCTGATGCCCACCCCAGCAGAGCAGACCATGGGTCAGACGAGCTGGCACTTGAGGGCATCCCTAGAAATGGGATCACACAGAGAGAGAGAAGAGGCCCAGCCCTGGTTATATTTGTGTCTGACCCAATTGCTGCTTTGCTAAGCGCTGTCAAGCCACCTGAACGCCGGCAGCCGGGTGGATCTGCACCACCAGCCCAACTCCCCTGCTTCGCAGAAAGTGTTTTGCTAACGCTCAAGGGCAGAGAGGCAAACAAAGCCATGGGATTGCACAGAACAGCCAAGTATTAGTTATGACAGTTGCTTCAACAACAACTCTAAGCACCTGATAAGCTGCTTTAGCTTAACAGACGCCAGTTTCGGCAAAGGGACGCTTTATTTGCATGAAAGCCCACAACAGTTGGCACTCGTCCGTTCTGGGAGGCTGCCTCTGCCACAAAACAACGAGCCACCTGCTACACCTTCCAGTTCTTCAATGAAGAAAGGTCCTGAGAAGTTCGAGGCCATCACCATCCGTGCTGGCCAGAGGTCCCAGCGTCTTTCTCTTGCAAGGCCAGGGTCACGCTTTCCTGTGTTAATTTTCAAGGCGTACGACTCCGCTGCTCTGTTTTGCCCAGACCAGCGTGAGAGTTTCATCCTCACAAGCTCATGTGGGGCAGAATCTACCCACATCTCTCAACATCTGCCTTGGTCCCTGCTGCTAAGTCACTCGCAGAAAGCAGCTCAAGGACGCCAGGGCAGCATCAGGTCAGGAGCTGCATCAGAAGTGGGGCAGAGACAGCTCCAGCTTTGTGCTGGTGGCACGAGAAGCTTGGCCAGGCCAGCTCTGTTCCCAGCAGCAGGAACTGCTGCTCACGGCTGTGGCCTTCTGCTCGAGGGAGGGCAAGAGCTGCGCCCAGTCCAGCAAAAACATCAGGGCTAGGAACCTGCAGATAGGAGAAGGTTCCTGGAGAACTTTCTGCCAGAGACACCAACTCCTCCTGCCCTGCCAGCAGGCTGCAAAACGCCTGGGTGAGGCAGGCAGAGGTCAGTGATGACGTGACCAGTCTCAGCTCACAGAGCTTAGGAAATAACCCGAGTACTTGCAGCATTCAAGCAACCCGGCTGCTGGAGGAACCGGCTTCTGTGGCCCCTCTAGCAGAGCTGTTGTTGTGCACATGCTGAACCCAAGAACCTGAGGCAAGTGGCTGGCTGGGGAGGGAATCAGCCTGGGAAAGCACCAGCCAGTGTTTTACCTCCCCTCTTGACTGCTGGTCACTGTCTGGAACAGACACTGGAGCAGGTAGCCAAAGCTGGCATGAGTTAATGCCAACAGCCTTCAGCAACCACGGATTCATGCACAGGAGACCATTAGAAAGAAGAAAAGGCATTGAAGCCATTCACACGCCCACCCTCAGCAGGGAATCTGTGCAGCGACACAGTGACCTGGTTTGCCAGAGAAGTACCGCCAAACCTTCCTAGACCCTCCTACAGCCAGCTGTGCTGGCAGAAAGCAAAGGAGGTCACCACAGTGTTGGTTGGTGTCGGTGTGAGTACAGGACATCAGACGTTTCCTGTCACCTCACCCCTGCTGACTGGGTTCATCTCCCAGTACCAAACTGAAGGCAGCAAGCCCCAAATCAGCCACACTAGCACCCTGCAGATGCCAAGGGGACAAAAGCTGATGCTGGGGGAAAGAAGATGGGGCTTTTCCCCATGAAGTCTCACAAGCTGTGCAGCAAAGATGCTGAGCTCTGGCCACCACCAGGTTTCAAGCCAGCCAGGCAACCTGCTCATGAGTTTCTCTGACCCTGACTGGGGACAGGAGGTTATCGAGCAGCAGGCAGCTACCCCCAGCACTGTGCCCGAGCCACACAGGGACATCTTCACACTGACAGGCTCCTCCGAGATGCTTGGGTTCTGCAAGAATCAACAGGTTATAACCCCAGGAAAACAGAGACCAGCCAGGCATAAGCCGTTCTGCAGTCCTACAGCCAAGAGAGCCGCCTGCTTCCGCAGGGTCCGCTCCCTGACCCCCGGGACAGCCAGTTGGCCCCACAGCACCTCCCTCCGCAGCCACCCAAGGCGCCTGAGGTGCTCCCAAGGAAGGAGGGAGAAGCCAGGCTCCCTGCGGGAACAAGAGCCCATCAGCATCGCACCACCCTTTCCTTCTGGGAGGTGTGGGGGGGTGGGGGTCCCCCTTTTTTAACCAAACCCGGAT
>NW_010271729.1:0-26705 GCF_000690775.1 Eurypyga helias
GCCCGCTGGCCAATGGGCCCCCGCGCCCAGCCCCTGCCCATCCCGCCCCGCTCCCCCAAAAAGGGACCCTCCTTCTTCTTCGAAGCGGCGAAGCGTCAGCCTTCCCAGCGCTGCACCCAGGGAGCGCGTGGGTTTCGGTGCTCCGGTATGGGAACCCAAGGCCGCAGCGAACCATGGAAATGAGGATCTGGGAGATCTGTTTAAGTCAGCATTACAGGCTGTGTGTGGGTGAACCCGTCTTGTCATGATCTCAGGGCAAAGACCTGCCCCATAATCACCACCTCTAACCCTTATCTACTTGGGCCAGCTTATCTCCCTCAGTCGCTGCCTCTTGAATTCCCTCCAAGCCCGCAGGCGGTGGCTCCCCGGAGGCAATGCCCGAGGGCTGCTCACACGAGCTGCCAGCTGGCAGAGGCAAGTCCGGAGGGGTTTCTTTCCCAGAGGAACTTGGTATGTGGGGTCTGACAGTCTGCTCTCACCCAGGGCTTTCTCAGTTCCGTCAGTCCTCGCGCGGACCTTGTAGGGCCAGAAGCGTCCATAGTGGGTAAGGGCTGGAAAGAATTCATGGACTGAGTCCATCCGCCCAGGATCGTGGCAAGATGTTCCCTACATGTGACTTTCTGCAAGGCTGGTTGTAAATATCTGACTGGCTGGGCACCTGTCACTTCCTTCGGGAGACTGTTCTCTAGCCTAATTATCCGTGGTATGAGATTACAGGAACTGATCTCAGAACGGGGACCAAGAACCCAATGGTAAATGGGTGGAGAAACACCTGATTTTCCCCTCCCAGGGTCATTTTGTGACTTTGTTTTGTCAAACCACTGTTGTTGTTTGAAACACCTGGTGGATAGGAACACCTTCTCTGGGCTGCTGCCAACCCTTTGTTTTTTTGACAGTCCAGGTTTCGGGAGAGAGATTGGCTCCGTCAAGGTTGGGGTCATTCCTGTGCTGAGCTCCTGTTCTGCAGAGGTTCACCGGCCGTTCGTTTGGGTGTTCAGGTCCCTTCCCAGTAGCCTTGTGAGATGCTTGTTGGGTGCAAAGCATTCAAGTGCTTAAGCCTACCTAGTGAGGACTGTTCCATGGAAAAAGGGTTTGCCCAGGCAGGGGTTGATGTTCTCATCGTGGTGTTAAGAAGGGCCCAGCTATTACTCAAAGAGCATGATGCAAAGCTGGTTGGAGTCCGTAGGAGTGTTTGTACTGTTTTGGCGCTATGGAGCGATAACTCGCAGAAAGACCAGAAAATTGATCTTTGAGATAATAAACGTCTATTGCCCCGCTTGCGAGCTGTTTGCTGGGTCCTGTTCCTTCCAAACCAGGTCTGCTACCGCCAGCGTGGGGTCTGTTAATGTGTGCAGGTACTGCATCCTTCCGCTGTGACACACGGTGTGAGACGGGGAGAGACAACATGCGCTAAAACTGGCTGTGAATGATGCAGATACCTCGGCTGGAAGGGATCAAATATTTAATACATAGCTTCCAAGTCATCAGTTTCTGTTTTCCTGGACCATTTATGCTTCCGCTCTGAGGGCTCCTTGCTGCAGTTGGAAAGGACTATTTGAGCTGGACATGTATTTCAGAGCTTTTGACTGTGCAGCCTTGTCTGCCCCACCTCCCATGCTGCCAGAGCGCTCGTCTGCCCTCCCAGCGAGAGCCTTTGTGGCCGCTCTGACTCTCCCTCTAACATCACATCACACCCTTAGGCTGCTGTGTAGCCTGCAATTTAGGCTTCCCTCTGAAAAGTTGGTTGAAAGTATCTGGAAAGTAATGAAAAGTCCTGTGGGAGGTGAAGACAACCATTCCCCGTGCTGCATCTCCCACCTCCAGCTGGGCTTCTTCCCTCCCTCCCAGGGCTTGAGGACCAGCCGTTCCCAGGGTTTGGAGAGCTCAGGTGCCACCCAGGGCTCAGCTCCCAGAAGTGCTGACATCGCAGAGGCCACGCTGGCCGATCCAGCTGGGGTTTGGGAGAACCAACGTCCTCGTCCTCAGCTGCACTTCGCAAAGCAAAGAGGGGGCAGAGGAGGCTTGGCTGGAAGCAGGGGAGGGGCAGAACCTACAGCCAAAAGTCCCACGCGGCACCGTCTCCTCCCCTCCGGTTCAATGCGGACTGGATCAATTTGGACGTCTTCAGCAATAAAAAATGCCGATGTCGTCCTAATTCACCAGGCCCCGAGATGACAGCAAATTTACATTTTTTAATTAAACTAGCAGCCAGTTTTTATGAGAGGGGGCTGGGTTATGCAAATCAAATGGTTGTGTACGAAAGATTAGGAGAGTTTGGGAATAAATTCCACAAATGCTAATAAAAAAAAAAAAAGAGAGAGAAAATGAGAGGGGGGAGAGAGAGGGACATTGTTCCATTAGCCCCTTTTAGACTGATTTCCCTAGGGAGAAAGCAATGGGGGTGAGAGATGGAGGCAGCTTTCAGAGACAGGTAAAATCCATTTTGAGGATTGAGAGCCCCTTGGACCAGGACCTTGTTGCTCCGTTTCCTCTCGCAGGGGAGACGGAGGCAGACATCAGTAGGAAAAGAAAAACTTGCTGGCTTCTAATGCCCACTCCTGCTTGCCCGGTGGTCTTACAGGCTGAACCACCGGTGGAGGCGAGGGAGCTGCCCAGGTGCCTGCAGCCTGGTTGAGGATGTGGTTGAGGGGTGCGCAGTGCTGGCGGGACACGGGTGGGTCGAGGGACGGGCCAGGTCACGATGGGTGTTGTAGGAGGGTGGACCTGGCAGGGTGACAGGACATCCCCTGGAGGGGCAAAGCCCAGGCTCTGGCCACAAGTGGATACTGAAGGGGCCACACAAAGCTACTGCGGATGGGGACGTCCCTCCCCCAGACTGTAGACCCCCATGTTGCCCATCCGTAGGGTTCTCTGTGGCTGAGTCCAGCTGTTAACGTCTCTTCCCGGAGCGTTAGCCTAGCACCAGCCTTCTCCCCTCTTTCTGAACAGGCTTCCCACCTTTGTTTATGTGGTGATTCCAGAAAATACAACAATTCGTCAAACCTCTTTGTGATCAGAAAATTACAGTGAACCAAACACATGCACTTCACTCATGTAAAATACGTTCTTGTTTAAATTTCCCTAAGAATTCCGAGTTCTCGTTGCGTTTGGGAGTTAGGTGTGGTGACCAGGTACCGAAGCAATTGTTTGTTCTGCCATGGAGAAACACAACCAGAAAATTTCTGGAGGCTGGGAAACTGCTTAAAGCTTCCAGTCCTAAGGCAGTTTCATGCTCAGAATAAAAGCTCAGCAGCCCATGTAGGTTGGCAAGAGAGAGCGAGGGGTGGAGAGAAGGAGGTACGAGGAAAAAGGATGGGAAGACCGAAGTCGCTGGGTACGTTTTATGGCAATCCTCTGAGAATTCGGTGCCTCACTAGAGACTTTGCCACCCGTTCCTGGTTTTGGGGTGTGAAATGATGATTCACCTACATGCCCGTGTTTTGCTTTGGAGAGGTGACATTTTAGCAGAGCCTCTTGTGAAATCAGTAAAAACACCAAGCTCGGCTGGAGCATTTCTGGAGGTGTTATCCACACCCAACACCTACGTCCCCGTCACCCTGTCCTGCACATGCACATCTGCCCCAGACGCTCGCCCTCCTCCACGCTCCCGGACACTCACGTGCCCCATGTTGGTGTTGTGCTAACTTGGTGTTGTGCTAACTTGGTGTTCTCCGGGCTGCTGGCTCAGGCCGTCGCCTTCCTCTGCGCCCCGGTTCTGCGCGCTCGCATCATCCTGGCGATGAGCGGATCTGTCCCAGCAGCAGGAGAAGATCCGTGTGGTCTGTGCCCTGTGTGTTAAGGCATCCCTGTGCTCCCACCACTGCTGCAGTGCGTCCCCCACCCATGCCTGCTGCCGGGGGGGAGCGATGGCCTTGGCGGCAGGCTTGGACCACAGCCGCAGGCAGGCAGGCAGATGTACAGGGGATTTTTGTAATGTGAGTTTCGGAGCTGAACTAGGGCCAAGTTCAGCCTAAATCTAACAAAGAGAGCTCCAGAACAGGTCTGTGAGACATGGCAGAGTCTGAGGATTTGGTGTGGGATGAATAACTCCTAATCTATACAGTGGGCATAATCATACTCCCCTGTGCAGCCCAGAGCCAGGGCTGGGCGCTCCAGTGATGGAGATAAGTGAATGAGGCCTGGCTGCTGTCCATGGATGGGTGCGGGGGTCGGGCAGGAGCGCTTCTCCCTCCAGCCGGGGTGTGGTGGCTGGGGTGTGGGAGAGCTGAGCCTGCTCCGCTTCCTGGAAGCTTCCTGACCCGTGGCACCCTCATCGTCCTGGCAGCTGCGGTGCCCCAGGCTGCGAGCGCCCGTGGGTCCTGGGTGAGTTGTCGTGGGCCCGTGAGGTGCAGGGGGGACACGACTCGCTGGGGCTTGGGCAGGAAGGTGCAGAGCTCCAGGTGGGCTTTCCTGTTGTAATGTGTCAGACCCTCTCCCGAGACTGGCTGGGCCAGGGCAGAGCAGAGGAAAGAACGAGGAACTTTCGGCTTCCATACATGGGAAACTGTCAAAAGCCAGGTAGCAACACCAGCTTTTGTCTGGTATTTCCAGAAAAACCCGGCGGGACCTGGCATCCCAGGGCATAATTTATTATGGAAAAATAAAATAATAAAGTCCCAATCCCTTTGAGGCCTGAGTCATAGAAGCATCTTCTCATTAAAGCAGCTCCACCTCTCCGCATGGTGTTTGCCAGCACCGTGCCGGTATGAATCCACTCCCTGAGCTGGCCCGCCCAGGGCAGCCCTCCTCCTCCTCTCTGCCACGCATCCCCAGCACCCCTCTCCTCAGCACCCCTTCCCTTCTCGGGAGGAGCACGAGCGGCTCCACGTGTCAAGCCAACTTCTCCCCGGGCTTCCCTTCATCAGGCCATGAGGGTGTTTTGTTGGCGTGTTTTGTAGGCAAATGTCTTCACCCACCTTCCACCCCCTGCGCTATCGAGTTCTCTGGGCACCGCCTTGGCTCCCACATCCCCGTCTCCCTGCCACGTGGTGTGGAGGTGTGTGTGGTATCTTTCCATGGCTTGAAGCTCTCTTCCAAGTGGCCCTCCGCAAGCAGGGAAAGGAGAGGAAGCTGCTCCCGGAGTAATTACCATCTGCATGTCCCGAAGGCAGGCAGCAGATGTTAGCAGGGGAGGAGAGGGTTGGAAGAGGGCGAGGGAACAGAGGCTGGGAAGAGAGGGTCTGATTTTTCTTCTTGATTGCATATGAATATTTTTAACAAGCTCAGTAGGACAAGAAGCACAGTTTTGCAAAGTTGCTCCATGCGCTTGGAAACTCGGAGAACACTCCTTTGCTCGCTCTTGCTGTGTTTGCAGTCATTCACTCTTTTCTCAGCCTTTTTCTGCACTGCACTATTTAACTTTTCTTGCTAAATAGCTTTCCTTTATGTCCTTCCTCTTTTCCTTATTCCCACACTTCCGTCGCTCTTTGTCACCCTCCTGGACTTTCCATTCTGCCTTTGATTCTGTCTTGATTTTCCTTTCCCCCCACCTCCCCCTTCCATTATCTTACTCTCTTTATTTTTCATTTCCCCATTTGTCTGCGAGCTTATATTCAGATGAGCAAACTTCTTCCAGTTAAAAGAGGTCATGAATATTAGGATTTTTCTCTCAAACAATGAAATATGGCTCAAATTACTCTGAAGAATAGGGCCCTTTTCATAAACCACCTGCTGGTTTTTTTGAAAGAAAGCACAACCGCTCGCCTGTGCGCTCCGAGCAGTTGTCTCTCATCTCCACCTCGCCAAGCGTTGCTGTTCCAATTTCTTCCTCTGAATTTGTTGCTGTTGGTGGAGTAAGCCTGCTCTTCCCAGACTGCCAGCACCCAACGAGTCTGGGTTTGGACAGGTTGGGACAGGACGGTGATTCTGGCAGGATCCTCACTGCTTTGAATGATGGTTTGTGATTGTGCTTTTTTGATTGCGGTATGCTTATTTTGGGGTTTTATTTTTGTTTTCAACGACGTTTTGGTCTGAAGCTCATTACCTCTCAGCTTGAGTGGGAGAGAGATCTCATATTCAGATGTTAGCACCCCGTGGGGTGCAGAGACACGCACACACCCCCTGCCTTCTCCTTGTCCTGCTGGTGTGGACCAGCCCCCTCCCCTGGTCGTCAGGAGGGCTGTGGTGGAGGTGTCCTGCGGCCGTGGTCAAACCGTCCCGGCTTTCACGGTAAGGCCCTGTGTGTGCCGAGGCCGAGCTGAGCTCACACTCCAGACCGGTCGGTCAGGGCTGGTTTTAGTACACCCTGGCTCACCGCCGAGGCCGGGAGTTGGATTCGAGGTAAGGCCGTGTCTGCAGCAACTCAAGCAGCAGCTAGAACTGCTCCGTGCGGGAGGTGAGCCCCTGAGCCAGGCAGGACCCCCCCACGGGACTGGGTCCCCCGCTGCTGTCCCCTTCCACATGGCTTCGCAGGAGCTGTGAGCGCGGGGGCTGCAGACGCCCGTTCTTCTGAGACCTCAGGGAGCCAGGAATGTGCTCCACGACATCCTACGTTGCCTGTGGTCCTGGCAGCGCTTGGCCACTGGTGCCCTGCTGTGGCCAGCACCAGTGCAGCTTGGCCAGTAGCCCGTTCGCGGGGGTGAGGAGGGTGGTGGAGCTGTGCCCCCGGGGCGTGGAGGAGCGTGGGCAGAAGGGTCTCTACACTCCCAAGCTGCCACGAGGCAGGCACGGGCAGTGCCAGAGACGGGGACAGCAGAGGACACCAACTTGTCTCAGACTTGCGTTTTGTTTTCAGTCCAACCTATTTATATTCATCATAGTTGCTATTTTTTCCCCAGTTACATGGATGTGGCTTGTCCTCGCTGTCTTCCATCTTCCCTGGGCAAATCTTGTGTTTTCCGCATGTCTGTCCTGGGAGTTGCACAGCACCATCCCTCTTGGACAGAGACCGCTTTTCTCGGGGAGGCACCTCTTGGCCGTGCGCTCCTTCCAGGAGCCCGGCACAGTCTTCCAGCCTCTCCCACCCAGCCCCACATTTCCCTGGACAGAAACTGCATACACAGCCTGGGCTGTGTGAACACCGAGTTTGTTTTGCCAGGGTGACCTGTTTAATCATCTCATTTTCTGGTGGCCGTTTATTCCTCGTTTCCACGGTTACAGCGCCATTAAGAGGAGAAGCAATAAGGCAGCGAGTCAAACAGGTAATAAAAACATTAAAGCCATGTGCGCACTGGAAGGGAGGGAGGGCGAGCAGCACTCAGTGAGACGAAACGGGCCGTGCCAGGGAGACAGAAGGGTCGTGGGGAGCCTGTGCACAGTGTGGTAACACCCGGCTCGCTTCCCACCCTCTGCAGGGGCCTGGCTGCCCGCAGAGCATCCTACAGCACGCTGCCCCACTCCCTGGGAGCGGGCTGCCGCTCAGGACAGCGTCACTGCCATCAGCGTGCCGCTCTCGCCATCGCTGTGCTGCTAGCGCAGAGTTGAGAGTGGCAAAAAGCACTTGGAATCAGAGTGTTTTGGCAACTATATTTTATTTCAAGGCTGTGACTGGCAATATTTGTAACTTCAGTTACAGGGTTTAGTTCCTGCGATGCTGGTGGACCCAATCGCTTGCCGTTGTGGTAGCTGTGCCGTGGTACTTGTCAAGGTACCTGCTGTGCCTGATGCTGTGCCTGTACCCCCAGGAGCGGCTCTGCAGAGCTGCGCTTCTGCACGGTTCCTAAAGTAGCACTAACGGCTCAAAATCCTACACTAACATATTTACAGCTACCTGCCTAAACCTAGAGTGTCGCGACAGTGGTTTGAGGCTTTCCTAGGTAGAAAAGTATCCGTTAATGGAAGGGCATATTTCCAAAACCTCCAGGAGAAGGTCAGGCTCCATGGAAACAGGATGGCTAGGTCTCGCTTCGTGGCAGCACGTGTGCTGCCAGCCGCAACCGTGGGGTGGGGAGCGGGTGGGCTGTTCACCGGGGAGCAGTGCAGGGTGCCTTCGGCCGTGGCTAGAAACCCCGGGGGAGCTGCGGAGGGTGGGCAGCATAGCTGAGACGTCTCTCCTACTAGGGGGAATCCCCAGAATTCTGTTTCTCCTTTCTGGGCTCATGAAAGGAGCGTGGCAGCCTAACGGAACTCTTCAGGGCGAGGAGAAGGCAGAGTGCCCTGCTGTCTCGAGGAGGAGGTTGCTTTCAGAGCAGCTCACTTTCCTCCAGGCAGCATTACTCAGGGGTCTTGGTAGGTGAGAGCCTTTTGTTACCATACGGCTGTTATCCCAAGCCTGACTTTGACCTCCTTCCCTTGGGAAACTGTGGGCTAGATGTACTCTTGGGCATAAGACCATGACCTGACTGCCGAAGCTGGCGGAGTTACTTTTCCTTATCATTTCCCAGTGCCCGTGGAGGCCAAGCACATTTGGTCGTGGGTGAAGAGATGTTAGTGAGTGAACTGACATTTTTAATACCTGTCTTTCTTGTGAGGGCCAGTAGCTGTCTCTGGTGGTCCAATGGAGGTTGAAATGATGTTGCTAAGAAATAATTTTAAAACTTCCTTGGCACTGCAAGCCTGAGGCTTGGATTTTCAAAGTTACACTGTGTTGGCCAAATTTTGTTTCTTTGGGATTGGAGGTTTATCAAAATTGCCACATCTCAGAGCAGCGAGGAAGGCTGGACTCCCTGGAGACCTGCCCTGGGCTGGAGAATATAGACTTTGCGAAGCTGCTTTTCCTTTCAGACCGTCAGTAGGACTGGCCTGTGAGCTGACTTGGTAATGAAGTATGAAAATGATCCTCCAGGACCCGCTCCCTGTTACCATACTGATGTGAAGGGCCCCATCCACTCCTGAGAGCAGGGTTTGACCTTCCCTTGTGTGATCCCTGGCTATGCCGTGTTGTGCTGTGTGTTACCCAGCGTAGGTACAAACCCTGATGCTTTATGCAGCTGCTTATAAGGAATGGCCATAGGAAAAATGAGCAAACAGTGTGGCCGAAAACTCCCCTGCTCCGGATGGGCGTGAGCTGCTGGGTCGCTGTCATGAAGGAGCAGGTGCCCATGGGCTGGAAGGTTCTGGCCTTTGGACGAGGGTGAGTTTTACTGTGGACAAAGGGGTTAAATATAACAGTCTCTCTCATATAGGTGGCACAGCCCTAACAGCAGAACAGAAATATTCAGAAAAGCAAACAAGGAAAGAGAGCAAGAAAATAACCATGGAAGCGCAGGGAGGTGCAGTAAACTAACTCCAAAGATGTTTTACCTGCTGTTGGAATACTCTACCCCGTTACAGCCTCGCTTTGCCCCGCTGGGATTTTTTAAATTTATTTCTGGCATTGTTTTGGGGTTTATAGTTTCTTTTCTCCGGACTTTATCAGAAGGCATATTTGTGGTGAGCGCCTGTGAAGGGACCTGGTTTGCTGAGTAAATATTCAACATGGAAATGAGCCGCATGACCTTGAGGATGGGGGGGGGGGGGGGGGGAGGGAGGAAAGCTGAGAGAAAATCATAAAAAGCTGAAAAAGAAAAGAACAAGGAGAAGGGAGGGGAGAGGAAGAAAAAAGATAAAAGGCCTGGCCAGACTGGAAGAAGTCACACAGGAGAGAAATATTGGTCTTTCTTGTTAAAGCGGTGATTGGACGTGTAGTATTAGACAGCTGAAAGAGGCCCGATTCTCGGCCCTGCTAAGCCCTGACACTTTGAAAAATAGGCCCATTTAAGGTGACTCAAGTTGGGCAACAAAAGTCAGTAGTCACTTTAGATCATCCTGGCCTGTGTTCAGAAGGGTGAATTTTATCCTTGGCGAAAGGCCAGCGGGAGGCCTTTCTGTGTACTGTTCCCGTTCCCAGAATAGGACTTGGGGTGGCTCCTGGACCTCGTGTGGGTCCGTCGGGGCAGGAGCCACTGTCCCCAGGTTCTGTGCTGAGCCTCTGCCGGCCCTCCCCATGGCGGGGGCAGCAATCGCCGGCTGGGCGCGGGTGGCACAGCCCAGTTGTTCTGGGGTTTGAAAACCGGGCCTGAATGTATTTGTGGAGTCTGGGGGGGATGTGGGTGTCTGGGAAAGGTGCCAGAGCAAAAGCTGCTGCCCTCAGTGCAGGGGCAGCAGTGCAGGTTTCCCCACTCCCCACAGGGACCCAGCCCTGTGTGAGATTGCTTTTGGAAACAAGAACAGACCATGCCAGGAGTGTTGCAAGGAAAATTTAGGTAGAAACATAGCAACCTCTCTACCAGAGAGCAAGATGTGAAGTCCAAACACACTCTGGAGTTTGGCTTTCCAGAATGGACTGGTTTGGGCTGGAAGGTTTTTACTTCAATCCCACGTCTAGTCCTGGATATTCTAAGCAGGAATTTAAAATTGTTTTGTAGGAACTGGAGAGAGATGAGCACTGAGTTTCTGCAGGTCTGCAGTTTTTTCTGTATGGGATGTTCCTCTAGTGTGTCCTCAGCATCTTGATGACACCAGCGCCGGGAAGCCCCTCGGTCCTGCAGCTGCAGCCGTCAGCTCTCAGCTTCCCAGGCCGCGGAGGCATCCGCCACCCGGCAGTACGGCGGGCTGGAGCGGAAACCCTTGCGCTTGTCTCCAGGCAGCTGATGGCTTCTGCTAGTTCTCTGTGTTTGAATGCATGAAAAAAAAGTTTGGGTGCATTTAGTATCCCTGTACGGCTCATGTATTGTCAATTCTTTGGGTGCCCAAATTATCTTCGTTTTCGAGAGGGGAAGTCTACTTTCACTGGCATCAGCGCTTCAAAAACTCTGCGCGCTGGCTTAAGCATTTCCGAGTGTGGGGCAAGGATGGTGCTTGAAGCTGAGCCCTTGTTTAGGTTGAAACAGTGCCGATTACCATTCTTGGGGTAACACAGAATAGCTGGCCTAATGATCTTTGCATACACATCTTCAAATTTTTCTTCATTGTGGGGGGAGGGGGGATTTTTTTTTCTTTCCTTAAGCCTGAAAACTGTAGAGTGAGGTTTTCATTGCTGGTATGGGAGAGCCCTGCGGTAAGGAGGAGAGCTTAGGTTGATTTCTTCCCGGTTGGAGTGCATGAATAGTAGGGAAAAGTTGTCTCGTGATGACCTCAAAATAATTCCTATAGCCGTGCAAGGTGATGTCAGACAGACAGTATGCAGCTGGGTGGGAAGGGCAGGCAGTGGGGGCACGGGGGCCTGACACAGGGGAAAACCGGCATAAATAATAAACTAAATCCAAGGCTTTGGGAGGAACTAGAGCAAAGTCACCAGTGCAGATGCCAGGGCAAGGAACTGTAACTGTTCGTTAATAGCTTCGGATGTTTGCTTTTATGTGACAGTTGCTGTTCAAGCACACAGATTGGAGAATTCCAGACTGGCATGGATTTCGGGGATTTTGTTTTATGTGTTCGGCACAGGACGGGAGCGGGATGGGGAAGCAGCAGGGGGAAGGGGCTGGTACCCTGCTTCTCCCTGCCCTTGCGCCCCGTGCACCCTGATTTACCACGCGTGTTCGCTGAGCTGAGCCTTCCCCTCTCCCTCCCATCTCCTTTCTCTGCCCTGAAGTCATCCTCCCCCCAGACCTGCTTCACTCACCTGCTGACGGCGGGTCCTGGCCGTGTCCCGCACTGCAGGAGCATCCTCTGCCCCATTCCTGGTGCATCCTCTGCCTCCTCACTGCCCTGCCCGGCCCTGGGTGCAGTGGGGCTGCCCAGGGCTGAGGCGTGGGGCTGCAGTTCCCTCTCCGAAAGGAAAGCCTGCAAGGGGTGAGGGGCAGACTCCTTGCAGCGAAGGTGTTAACAAATAGCAGGTGATTAAACATGACAAGCAGTGACATTTCTGTGTGGGGTTCTCGGTACCAGCAATGCCAAGAATGAAGCTATAAACCCTGACATTTTGTGTTATGCACTGAGGTTTTTAATAGACATCTTTCTCTCCCTCCCCCCTGTTTATTTCTTTTATTATTTTTTTTTCCTTCTCCCTTTCTTTCTCCTCTCTCTTCCTGACCCTGGCTCTGCCCTGTGCCAAGTGTCCCCACCGCCTCTTCCCATCCCTCCCTCCCTGCCCTTATCTTTGCTCCCTTGCGTCGCCAGACACGTTCATTTGATGGCCTTCACTTTTTCTGTCATTCCTCTCTTCCTCCCTCTTTTCTTGTTACACTTTTCCAAGTTTTGTTGCCTTCCGTGGCGTCATTCCCCCGTCCCCACTCTTCTCTTCCCCCCCTTAACTCCGGTCCCTGCCATATGCACACACGCTTGCAGTCTTTCTCACACACAGGCGCTCCCACCCTTTGCTGCGCACCCCCCCGGCTCAGCACGCTCCTCTGCTCCCCCCACGCTCTCGCTCCCTCCTGCACCGTCTCTCACATGCGCTCGCACTTGCTCTTTTCTTTCCGTGCTTCCCCTCTCCTGCTCTTCTTTGTCTTTGTTACTCCCCTCTGCTGTCATCCTCCCTCTGTCTGTTCTTTTCCACTCTCTCCCCTTCTCCCTCCCTTGCCGTGCTCTTTTTGGGGCCTGATGTAATACGCTAACCATGGGCAGCCAGGCCAGTTGCTTGTCAGGGAGCAGGTGTCCCACCCCTGAGTGATGTTTTTGTTAATAACATTTTTGCCCTGACTCAGAAGCCGGCATTTTGGAGATCGGTTGTTGGGGTTTTTTTAAGGCCAGGAGCTGAGGAGGCTGTGCTTTTGGGAACAGTTGCTGGGTTTGTGCTAAAAGGACTGCAACAGTTGTTCTGCTGAGCGAGAAACTTTGGAACAACTGCAGATTCCCCCTCTCTCTCGCTCCATATCTATCCAGAGGGCATTTGGAGGTGACACCCAATGCACCGTCCCCCTTGCAGCCAGCTCTGATTGGAGCCGACAGGCTGCTGCTGGCTTCGGGAACAGGGCACTTCTGCGGGCTGGGGTTGGCCCTGCCCAGCAAGTATACCACTACTAATAATACTAATAATTCCTAATACTCTGTATTAGGAAAACCCTTCCGTCGTGTGCCTCTGCTGCCTTCTCTTGATGGCGTTATGGGCACAAGGTCAGCACAACGCCGGGGTGCCCAGAGCATACCGAGCTCTCCTCTGCATGGGCAGGTCATCTGGTCGCTGGTGCTCAGTACCAATGGCCTGGCTGTGCGGTCGGAGCGTAAGGAGGTGGTGTCCTGGCACACAGGGAGAGAAGGGCTCGGTGGCAGTCACCTGCTCCCCAGTGCATGACCTGCCAGGCTCACTGCGGCTTTGGTCTCCTTCATGGAGAGGCCAGGGGGCAATGCGTGATGCTTTCCACTTGGCAGGCAGGAAATTGCGTGGGCTGGCCCGTCAGAGCCTGTCTCCTTGGCCGGATCAGCCTGGCTGTCAGCACCGGGGTCGGAACCTTCCTCATCAGGCTGGGCCCTGTGACAGTCCCCCTGCAGAAGCCAAGCCATCTCCAGAGGCTCTTTGAGCTGCACAGCAATTCCTTCTCATCCAGCTACCGGAGTCTCTCCCCAGGTCCCTGGGGAGGATCTCTAGGGAGCTCCTGGAGAATTACCATGCACACTCCGTGCTGTGCGTCGGTGGCTTCCTGGCCCTTCGCTGTACCTGACACATCTGTGCTGGGAGCAGCCAGGGCAGGCGGGAGGCTCTCGTGGGTGGACAGCGAGGACAGGGGCTGAGGCAGTTCCCATGTGCAGGAGGTCACTGGGGCCCTGGTATAAAGGGCTCAGCAGGTATTTGAAGCGAGTCCAAAATAAACTGCAGCCTCAGTCCCAGTATTTTCTCTTCCTTGACTCTGCAGGCGCTCTAAAAATCAAAATAGTTCCCCCTAAAGACCCCGCCTTCCCATAAAAGTGCCCTCCCTCCCTGCCCGCCCAGATCTTATTGATCCAGCACCACAGACGGTGGCTGCAGCTTGAGTTGCCAAGTAGGGCAGATCGATAGAGACTTGGTGTGGGATTTTTTGGCAGCGGGGACATCTATTTGTCCCTCCTCCTCTCCCACCATCCCTCCAGGAAACAGCCAGCGTCACAGTGAAAGCAGGTGGAGTGAAGCCCCATCCTCCCACTTCCCTTGCACCTTGTCCTTCCCTGTCCCTCCTCTGCAGTGGCCGGGCCGGGAGCCTCTGCCGGAATGTGCGCAAGGCTGCGGAGAGCGCGTGGCACGCGCGGAGCTGAAGGCCCCTTCCCCTGCGCTGGCTCCACCGGCCCCTCTCTGCTCCCCCTTTTGTACACTGGGGCAGTGCCGTGGGTCACCCCAGCATCCCTGAGAGTAGCATTTGGCCTGTATTGTTCCACAATCATTTAGCAAGAGCTTCTTCCCCGCCTGGATCCAAAGTAACTCCACTCTGCCCTTTTTCCCTGCTGTGGCCATCAGTGCTGCTGTTGCCTTTCTGCGGGTGGGGAAAGCGAAGTGCAGCGACTTCCCGAAGGCCAGGAAGGGAGTCAGAGCTGGGGCTGGGGACCACATTTCTGTCTGTCCTTTGCCAGTGCACCGTGACTTTGGGCCCGCGACAGTGCTTCTTCCCCACTCCTCAGGCTCCCAGGGTGCCCCATCCAAAAACTGCAGCTGGTCTCCAGCACGGGCCGGGGGAACCGGAGCAGTGGGGAGAAGAGGGGAGCTGTGCAGGCGGCTTCCCCTACCCCAGAGTGTCAGGAGAGAGTGGTTACTCTGCCATAGGATGTCCTTAACCCTTGCCAACCCTCCTGGCTGCCCAACCTCTGACAGGTGCCGAGCGCCGCACACAGTGAAGTTAATGAAATGAGTATTTCGGGGAGAGGGGGAGGGAGGCTCTGTACGGCACCCTGGGGCCCTGGGTTTATTAATGGTGACCTGCCATTAACGACTAAAGTGCTAACCTGGTCATATTTAGCAGCTTTCAATGGTATCCCAGTGGCCTCCGCCTGCAATATCAACTCCTGCCTTCCCTCCGCAGCCCCAGGCCGGCAGGAGCTGACTCCAGAGTTTCTCTGCTACGATGAGTCTGGTGGGTAGCACTAAGAAGTCTCTGCGCTGCTGCTGCTGCCGCCAGACAGATTTCCACCCCCTCCTGCTGCTCCCAGCAGCTTCTCCCTCTTACTGCCAGGTCTTGCCAGGGAGCGCTTGGAAAAGAGGACCAGATCCTGGTATCTTTATGATCTCCTTTACTCAGACAGAGCCTGGGGGTCACTAGGAGAGGGAGATGTGCCAGTGTGAAGCTCACAGGATTTGGCCATGAAGGAGAGGCATACTCAGGCTCTGCAATGTGCTTCCACAGAGCTCTCCGAGAAAACGCTGGCAAATTATCCCTCGGAGGTGGCAGGCTGGGAAACGAGGCAGCAGCTCTGCCAGACCTGATTAAAACAGGACTCGAGGCTAACGGCTTCAGGTCAGGGCAGGAGGGCTGCTCTCACTGCTGCTCTCCCTCTTGCTCCGGTCCAAGAGGGACTTGGAAAACCCAAGCATGGAGGGATGTCCCCAGGGGGACAACAGCAGTTGGATATTGCAGTGACAGGCACTTTAGAAAGATGCTGGGGGCTGTTGCTGCTGCTGGTCCAGGGATCAGTGTTAGCAGAAGAAAAAAAAAAAGCCCCAGAGTCTCCTTGGAGCTAATTCTGCTCTTGATGCCTCCCCAGAAGCAAGATCCTGCTGTGCTCTGTGTGCCAACTGAGATTATTGCCTTCCCTGATCACTTCTTCCTGGATTAAGAACTCAGCACAGAGTATTTTGCCATGTGTTATTCCAGGATACCCGCTAGAAGCTCCACATCATGCAAACCCTGGCAGAGGGATGTGGGAATCACGGGGCATCGCCGACTCGGGCTGCTCCTGCTCATGACGGGAGATGGGGACGCGCCTGCCCCCTCGCACCTCGGTTTGGCCTGGGGTGAAGGCATGGAGAGCGAGGCCAGCAAGCCCTGTAGCACAGATCCCTGGTCCTCACAACCCGGCCCTTCGTGTGGGCACGTTTGTCGGTGTGGGCTGCAGGCCATTCCCCAGGAGAGCCAGTGAAGGCAGAGGCCTTGTTCCAGCGGAGAGCTCCAGCCCTCGCAGCCTCCCAACAGCGCCGGTTTGGCAGCCAGGCTGGGGGCAATCCTCGCTCTCTCGTTTGGCTCTGTGCCCCTGCTGATCCGCAGCCAGGTTTTGCTGTAATCCTTACATCCTGTTGCAGGTCCTTAATCAGCTGGAGCCAGCCTGGAAAAAAAACAAAAACCTAAACCCCAAAGTGTTGTGGTTAAAGCTCCCCACTCCTGGGTGGTGGGGAGGAGTGTGGAGCAGCCTTCCTGGGAACCGGTGGGAGGCTGGGAGGGCTGGGAGAGATGGCAGCTCCCTTGCTAGGGATGGAAGAGAAGCGAAGGGTCAGTGTGTGCGTCTGCTGGGGGTCTCAGCAGGACCCTGTTCCCCCGCAGAGGGGCTGGGTGTGAGGCAGTGATTCCTCCTGCTCCCCTGGCACAGCTGGGGTTGCGGCCCCTCCAGCCCTTGCTGGGCAGGCTGGAAAACTCTCCGGGTTGTTGTTGAGTTGGGTTTTTTTCCTGTTTAATGCATAGAATAACACTGATGGGTCTGAACAGCTCCAGCCAGGCGACGAGGGGAAAGAATAACAAGCTCCTGAATGTCAGGCGAAATTATGGGCCATTGCTATTTAGGGTGAGTCTGGTGGATTTAGGGCCTCTCTGTTCTATTGTCCCAGCTGCTCTGAGCATTGGAGCAGGCGAGACACAAGTCGGGAATTTTATTGCAGAGCATGTGCAGGGGAAGGCTGGTTCTGGGCGTTTCCGGAGCTGAACAGCAGTGGTGGAGCACAGGGGACCGTTTCTGTTGGAAAGTTGGTGAGATGGGATACTGGGAGAAGGTAGGAAGCTGGAGAAGTGGTCATCCAGCAGTGAAGAGAGCCCCTTTGCTTCCTGCTCTTTGTCAGGATTCAGTTCCAGCTGTTCATCCATCTCCCCAAGCCCGGGTAGCGTTGGTCTCCATCCGTGGGACCTTGGCTGGCTGGCCAAGCCACTCTCCGCAGGAGCCTCCCTTGGCAGACCCTCAAGTCTCCCCTCAGCATCTCCCGAGCACACGGCTGCTCAGCCCCCCGTCTTCTCGCCCGTCTCCTGTGAAATACTCCAGGAAGGAGTTGGTATGAAAGAAAGGGCGTAACTGTGTGCGCTGAAGGGGGATTAGGGGTTTCGGTGCCTTCTGGGTTGCTCTTGGCTGGCGCTGGGGGTGTAGCCAGGGCTGGCACTGCGCTCGCCTGGCCTGCCCGGCACCGGGGGAAGGGCCCCCGCGTCAGAGAACATGGAAAGGATGAAGAGTGCAGCGTGATAGAAGTGCGTCGTCCATGGGAAAGTGAAGTCTGCACGAGTCCTGAACAGGGTGTATCCTAAGCTTCCAGATTTTGGCAAATACATGTTGTCCCATGCCAGGGCGGGGAGGAGGCGCAGGGAGTTAGGAAGCCGTTCTTGCCTGGCTGCCTCCAGAGGCGTGAGACTCGGCAGGGTGAATTCTTTGCTTCTTTGGGGCTCTTTTTATTTGACCGGATTAAAAAGCCTATTTGAGTTTCTTAAACCATTTAATCTAAAATCCCCAGGTAGATGCGCCATTGGATTCAGTTTTAAGCTTGTGAACAAAATAGGTCTGTGTTTGTCTCTTCGTGGTTTTGTTGTAAAGAAGCCGGGGTCGGACCGGGCCCCCCTCGTGCCTATGGATTCCCTTGAGCTTTCCGAAGGGTGGGAAGGTGCGGAGACCGGGGTGCTGGCGTGACCTTCCTGCGGCTCCAGGTTAGGTGTGCGTGTGGCCCGGGCAGGTGCGGGGAGGGGGGAGCAGGGGCCAAGCTCCGCTGGCTGGGTGAAATGGCTGTGTTGGCTCCCAGGGCTGAGCGGCACACACGTAAAATCCCATTAAGGCCGAGTAGTGTGGGGAGATGGGAGAGGAGGAGACCATAGGAAATTGGAGAAAATGGGAGGAAAGCATGCTGCCACGTGTTCCACTGGAGCGGTTCTTTCCAGTTCCCGCAGTCCTTTGAGAGGAGCTGGTTCACCTTCGCGCCCAGCTCCTTCCAGGGTTTCCTCCTGCACCCGTCCTCTCCACCCTCTTGAGGCTCTCGTCTCCTTTCCAGCTCTGTATGGCTTTATCCCTGCCACTCCCTGCGCTCCTGAGGCTTCATGGGCAGGACACCAGTTGGGACGGCTCTTAGGTCAGCCCAAGTGGGACAGTTCATGGTCTGGGCTCACAGGAGGGAGGTGCTGATGGTGCCTACGGAGCTGCGGGAATGTCGCAGCTCCGTGGTCCGCAGTGTCATGTTTCTGACAGCGGCTAGTGCCAGATGCTCCGAAGGAAGGTACCAAACCCCCCAGCAGGCAGATGTAAAATGATCTGCCCCCGTGTCCCCTCCACGACCAGCTCGAGCTGCCTGTGAGGGATGGCAGTGGCAGCACTCAGTCCAGCCCTGGCAGGAGACGTGTCCCTTCCCGATCCTGTCCCAGAAAGCCCAGCAGGGAGGCCGCCTCCTGTCCCTTGTGCAGCCATGGAAATGCTCGCTCCAGCGCGGCCGGAGGAAGGCCGCGAGGGCAGGCTGTCCCTCTCACCCCTTGCTGCCGTTGCTGTGAGCAGAGGCCTCCTGTGATCCGGGCTCTTGCCTTACGAAAGGGGATGGTGGGTAAAGACTGTGTCCTTCTCCCCCCTCTTCTCCCAAGGAGCTGGAGACAGACAGAGGGACAGGCATCTGTCCGATAGCACCTTGCATAGGAGGGGGCCCTGTTGGCTTTGCCGAGGGAGCCTCTTTCTATATGGAAATGAAGAATTTAGGCTAATGGAGCTCAACCATCTCTAATTTTGCGATGGCAGGAGGATTTTGATTGAAAGTAATTAAGCAAGCTAGCTGTAAAATTAATTAAAGCAAAAGGGGGGGATTTTTTTATTGGATTGGATAGCGATATAGCGGCTGTCAAATGGGGGACGGATGGGGGTGACCTGAATTCTCTGCCCTCCCTCCTCCCACTCGGGACGTTTATGTCACTTTAATCTCCTTACAGCGGCTGGTGTGCATTTGTTTGAAATAATCAAGGAAATATGGTCAGAAATTGTCAGCTTTCAGATCTAATTTACCTGACAGCCCTGCGCGGACCAGTAAGCCTCTGTGTGCGTGTGTGTGTGCTGTGTGCGACTGTGTGGTCATGGAGGACTCCTTGGCTGCCTTCTCCCCCCTTTTCCTTCATCCTGGCTTCGCACCATTCCTCGCAGAAATACTTCTGACACGGCTGGGACCACCCAGCACCTCGCAGGAAAAAGAAATAAGTTTGAGAATTTTCCTCTGGTCCTTTCTCCATGCCCCCCCCCTCCCCTTCACTGCCTCCTCCCAGCCCACTGCCTCATCCTTGCACCCTAACCAGCTTTAGGGTTTAGGCAATATAGGATTAGGGAGGTGGCTGTAATTCTTTATTCCAGATGGCTGGCAACTGCTAAACCCACTGTCACAAGTACCGAGTTATAAAAATACTTAAATTAGGCCCTTTGTTTCAGCCCCTGGCCCTGGCAGGCAGCTCTCCCGGTGTCCTGCCGGGAGCTCAGTTTGCACGGCACAGGTGGATCAAGGCTGTAATGATGCTGGGGAGAGGCTTCTCCAGACTCGCACCGGTCTGGATTCCCTTGCTCAGCTCCATCTTCTTCCTTTTGCCTGTAGCACTTAGTGATCCCGCAGCAGGAGCAAGCTGGGCATGACTGGGAAAACGTGCGTGCTCACTTCGCAGGTGGGGGCTCCTCATCCAGGGACACAGCAGGGCTGCAGCTCTCACACCCCTGACTGGGGGGTGCACGCTCTTGAGAGAGCCGCGGGTTCCCCGCTCTGCCCTAACCCTGCGAGTACCCGGGGAGCTGAGCTCGGTGTGCTGGGAACTGGGGAGGGAGCGAGGGCAACGGCGCTAGGGTCAGCATTTCCTCAGAGCTGCCCTGGTGCCTCACATCTGTCTGGCTACGCTGGCTCTTGGGGTTATTATTTATTATTTATTATTGTTCATTAAGTGCTGATAGAGTTGGGGCTGTTTGTTTTGTTTGGGTCTCCGTTTAGAGGCCTTTGCTGAGACAGGCTTCAGTGCCAGGACCTCAGGCACTTTTACAATTACAGCCTGTGATCCTATTGTATTGTTTATGTAATGACGCTCAATCCCGAGGGATTCTGCAGCCTTTCTTAGACCGGAGCACCCAGCACCTGGCAGGGACAGTGCCGGGCAAGTGCTGGCCCCTGGTGCCAAGGGAAATCTCTGGGCTTTACGTGTGTGGGGATCATTAATACACAGGCGGTTCAGGCTGGACCTGGCTGTGAGGATCCACGCTCAGGGAGGATGATTAAGCTGCTTCAGAAGGAGGAGCAGGAGATTCACCCCTGCTGTGGCCTGTGGGCCGTCTTGGCAGCTCAGACCCGATGCTCTGGCCGTGGGGTGTCTGCAGCCCACCAGTCCATCTCCGACACAGGGAGGTGAGCGACTGGTCTGCGTGGGCGAGCGTGTGTGACCTGAGCATCTCGGAGCACCCCAAGCCCCTCAGCACCGGGATGGAAGCTTCCACCCGGTTCGGTAGATGTGTGGAGAGCACCTCACCAGCGCTGTAACCTGCCCGACACGGGTGGGACGCGGCCTCCTCCATGAACTGGGGTGTGTGGTGAGCTCATCACCATGATTCCCGGGTTTATTTCCAGCTTTGCCATTGATTCGCTTTGTATCCATAGCCATGCGAATGCACAGTTTTGTGCCAGTGCTTCCTCATCAGTATAATGGGTATAATTAGGCTCCCCTGATTGAAGATAGCGCCGAATGCTTAGCGTGCTGGCAGATTTTTTTCTTTTATTTAAAAGTCCTTTCCGAAAAAAGGAGGTAAGACCTGATTTTAGAGGGCTGGTTCCCATATCGTGTTTCAAAATCCCTGACAAACCCTTTCCTTGTGGGATAGGTCTGCTGTGAGGGGTTGGCTTCCCATAAACCTAGCAGAAGCAGAGTTAGGGGAAGACTAAGTGCTTCTAAGCGTGCATTCTCCGCCATACTCAGCAAAATACGCGGGTTGCAGGATGTGGCACTGCTGATTTTCTCTGTTAATTACAAATATAACCGAATGTAATATCAAGAATAGTCTAAATAATTTCATGGCCTGTTAACCAAAAGAGAGCTTGAGTTCTAGGACATGGACCAGGCTACCACTGATAACGGTATCTAAAGTCAGTGGTGTCTAGAAGAAGGGTCATACTGTGCTGGCTGCTCCTGTTTCCTTCTGTAGATTGCAAGACCAGGTGATTAAGAGTGCATTAGATAATTTTCTAACATAACATTCCCTACAGGCAGTTACTGGCATTGCTGTAGAGGCACCCTGAAGACCTGTTGGAAAAGGAAGTACACGGGACAGTCTCTCTGCATTGTGAAAATGTTTGAGACCCCCATGCAAAGCTGTGCTCTGTTCTGACTCCAAGTCTCCTCAGACATGGCCGAGGAAAATGCACGTGAGTGCTGACCCGAGGGCACTTTCTGTTCTTCTCTTTGCATCTCCTTGTACTTGTTCAGCACATCTCCCCTCTCAAGCACTGCCGCTCGCTGCAACTGAGCCTGGAGACCCTGACTCCAGCACAGCCAGGAGCTGGGAAACATCCTGGAGTTGGGTGAATGGGAGGAAAAGTTCCAGTCTGGGTGGCAAATCTTTCTCTCCCGGTTTGATGTGAGTGGCAGTGGAAAGCCATGAGCCCAGTTCTCCTGTCACTGACAGGGTGATGGCTGGGAAAATCATTCTTCTGAGCTTAGCAGAGGGACATGAGCATGAGAGCAGTTGGAGAGGGTCTGGAAGGGGATATTTGACATGATTTCGCTTGCTTGTGCTTAGGCCGGGAGATGAGCTGCTCAGACAGCAGGCTGTGGGGTCAGAGAACCCTTGGGAATGTGCAAAGACACGATCTCCAGGAGTGAGACCTGGCACAGACACCTGTATCTGCCTTCCCTGGGGAGGCAGTCCAGGCCGTGGAGCTGCTGACGCTCACCCAGCATCTTGCTCCAGCACTGAATCCTGGCTGCTGTCGCTGTGCATCCGGCTGGCTTGGGGCAGCGAGGGGGAGAAACAGCCAGAGCCAGTGGTTCAGGCTGATCAGGGGGTTTCAGGCAGAGGTTGCCCTGCTTGACTTGCAATGGATTCGGGGGCTTTCTGTAGAAACTCTCTCCAAGGGCAAGTCTGAACAAGCCAGTTATTCTTAATTTCCCATGGAGGCAGAAAAGCCACCAGGAAAATAAAAGCGTTGTAGTTTGGGGATAAGAGGGCAAAGTGTTGCTGGCCAAACAAGACTCAGGGCATCTGTCAGCCCATTTTCCTCCCTGGCAGTGAGACCCGAGGCCCTCGGGAGGGTTCAGAGCAGACATGCCTTTTGTGAAGGCATCCTGAGCGATGAAGCGGGGCGCTGAGTGGGGCATGGGCAGCGAGGGAGGCATGGCAAGCCATGGTCGCCCTTGCAGCTCGTCTGCTGGGACCCAGTTACAGCACAGGTGTAAGGGAAAAGGGTGTCAATATGTCTCCCTCTCTCCCTTCCCCCTTCCTTCCGTCTCACATCCTCCCTGGAGCACCATGCAAGTTTATCAATTTACACCAGAATGCAGTAAAATCACTGAGGTTGCCAAGGTCTTGGTTTCATTAATTCTGAACCCTGATATGCTGGCCCCCCGCACTGGCACTCGTGTGCAGGGCTGTCTCTGCTAGTGCAGGCTCGCCTCACGGCTTATTAAACCAGCACCTTTGAAACCTAGGCTGAATTCAGATTCATAACATCTGATTCCCCCATGTCCCTTACTCCCCCAGTGCCTAAAAAACAGCTTATTAAAAATCACCATCAGTAATTGCCTGGGAAGTCACATTTTTAACACTTCAGTTCTTGGGAGTTGAGCTCCCTCCTTTCCCAGGCCACAGAGCCAACCATGACCATCCGGGGTTGGAACTAGATGATCTTTAAGGTCCCTTCCAACCCAAACCATTCTATGATTTTATGATTCTATGATCCCTACTGTTTACTCCAGACCTCAGAGGACTTGAAAATGTTCCTTTAGGTCCAGTCTGCCCTCAGGAAAGCCATTGGATCCCAGTCGCCTTTGGGAGGAAGGAGTTGTGCGTGAGGCTGAGAATTAAGGGTTCAAAGGCAGTGATTGCCCACCCTGGGGCAGGAGCAGCGGGCAGGGAGCCAGCAGCTGCGGTGTCTGCGGGGTCTCCGGACCCACCGCTGCTCTGCGCTTTCAGCGTCCACAAATCCCTCTCCTCCGCGTGTCTGGAGGTGGCTTCTCCTCCCGGGTCTGGTGGAAGAGCAGATGGAGGGAGCAAAGGCTGGGAAACGGGTTGCTCAGCAAGTGTGCCTGGGCATCCCCGCAGGTGTTTGCTGGTGGGAGGGCAGGAGCAGCAGAGCAGCCAGGATCCCTCGTCAATATTTGTGCCGTTTTGGAGCCGGTGGCTATTTGTCAGTAAGGCATACTGTTGGGCTGGATACCACCGAGCTGCTGGAAGTAGAATGAGACCTGTTGACTCTGGGTAGCTTGAAATGTGTCTTTGTCCTGCAGAAGCAAGGTGGTTAGGCCACCACTGAGAAAGCAGAAGTCAGTTGTCTGTACTAGCGAGGGAGCTGAAGAGGAGGGATCAACTTCCCGACTGCTCTAAAGCCAAGCCGGTGGCGTTTGGGTACATTTTCCTTGCAGAAGGGGTTTGCAGGGTTGGTGCCTGACTGAGCTGGCAGGTTAGCTTCCCGGCGGTGGGAGCAGGCACGTTGGGTCCCAGTGTCCTCACGTGGGTGACTGTACTGGTGCGATACTGGGACTTGAGGGCCATCTCCCGTGGTTGTTTGCAGAGCTGCCGCACGCTCCATCAGCAGCGGAGCCTGGGAGAGTTTTCCTCCTCCTGCAGCCCGGCAGAGGAGGGAAGGGAGGCTGTGGGCAGTCTGGGAGCAGCTGGTGCTGGATGGTCTCCACATGCACCCTCGGGGCAGCTCCCCAGCCTGGGTGAGACCCACGCTGCTCCGGCCAGCCCGAGGTGCAAAGTACCGGACTTTGGGAGGGCTCTGTGGGAGAGGGCTCCAGGCAGCGCTCCCAGAGTTCACTCTGCATGGGAGATACACCCTTACAGAACTGTCTCTTTATTTGCAAACGGAGCAGTTGTACTGGAAGAGATTTAGCAAACATGGGACTGCACAATGCCATGTGTACTGAGTCACACAGCAGGGCTAGAGCCAACCAGCACTGTGAGCTACTGAGGCAAACATTTGAGAATAGTTACAATAGGCACCAAAAATATCTTCAAATGAGATCTTTCTGCGTTGCTGCATGTTGGGTAACGGGGAGGGCTGACAACCTAGGCCTCAACTCTACCCACATTCTCTAGAGCTCATCCTGGGCAAGGCAGGCAACTGGGATGGGACCAAACCAGAGGAAAAGCAGGTTGGCTCCTGTCAAGGGAGCCCGGAGTAGCCAATTTCCCACAGGTTGGAGAAGTTCCGCTCTGATGGGAGAGATGGGGTTGTGGTCCTGCCTAGCAAGTTAGGCTCTGCCGTTCGGCCCTGTGGCCCTGGCTCTGGCTGCATTTCAGGAGGGAGTGACCCCAGAATTACTAATACGCTGCTGGATCTGCAGCTCAGAGCCCCCCCCACCTGTATGAGCCCAGGGCAGGATCGGTCCCTGCGAGGGGCCTTCTGCCTGGTTTTAAAGCGCCCAAGCAAGGGGGCTGCTCTTGGGGTCGCTTCTAAAGCTCTCCCTGTTGCAAGGTTTTCTCAGGGGTTTGCTCTTTGGCTGCTCTTTCCTCTCTGCCACTGTTTTAAAGTAAAGGAGCCTCTTCCCTGAGGCCCAGGTCTGGTGTCAGAGACACAACTCCCCAAACTCAGATTCTGGGGGCTTGTCCAGGCCTTCTCCGTGGAGTTGGAGAAGAGGCAGCCTTGGTGTTTGCTGCCCTGAGTGCAGGGCCGGTAGCGAGCACCGAATCCGACTCAGCCTCCTGCCAAGGGACCTTTTGGCACCCTTGTCGCGGCGCCCCCGTACCCTTCCCGTCTGCCGCTCTCGCACCCTCGTGCTGGGCCGGGATCGCCTCGGCCTGGCCGCAGCCCCTTCCTGGCGTCGAGCGCACGATCTCTCCCCCTGGTTTTGCAGCCGTTTTTTTCTGCCAGCGCAGGGCACTGAAAAGTGCTGGCACTGCCAAAAACCCTGTGTGCACTACGACTCCCCAAACATCCCTTTATTTTTATTGTTCTGTTAATTACTGTTTAAACTTTAATAAGTCACTTCGTCAGGAGGGGGGACCTGCAGTGAGGTTTCTGTGCAAACACTGGGCCCGGCAGTGACTCTGGTGTAACATAACCCTTTATACAATGTGGGAATGTTTAGACTGTAACGGAAACTTGTTATTTTAATGACAGTTAAAGGGGGAAAAAAAAGAAAGGAGCGAATGAAAAAGGGAAGCGGGTTTGTTGGGGAAATGGCTCATCTCAATCTCTCTGTCTGGCCTCTTTTCTCTTGGCTTTAATGATAGCTGGATAAGGAGGCTTTATGGCTTCTGTCGAAGCAAGTCTTGTTCCCAGAGATGCCCTATACGAGGCAGTATGTGGTCCCCTCTGTTCCGCGGGGTGAGGCTAACAGCAGAGAGATGCTGATGGAAGCAGCATGGCTTGATTTTGCTCAGAGGCAGCAGCAGATGCCTAAAGCCAATTTGTGCTCAGTCTAATTATTCTGACCCACACAAGAGACTTTCCCCTTCTATTCAGAGCTTCTTCCTAAGTTTATAAGTAGCTATGCTGAAACAGATGTTGGCCCGCCACAGATAAGGGGTCCATGGAAAAATGGACCTTGAAGCTAGAAGATGCTGCCTTATTTTGACTGGTCACCACTGGAAAGGGGGAACCACTATGGATACCTGAGAGAGGGAAAGGGGAGGAGAGGGAAGGTGGCTCATACTCTCGGCAGTGGGAGGCCGGAGGGTTCACAGGCATCCTCGGTTCTGGACTGTGACTGTTGACATCTGTATTGCTTTGAGGTAGTGGAGGGTGCCGTGGCTGATGGCCCTGCAGCGCAGCACTGGAGTCACCTCCAGGTTTGGCTTGGCTATATTTAGCACTCACTATAGACCAGACCATATAGAGTGCTACATGTGAGGTGAAAACCTTCAACTCCCACTGACCTCTCTGCTTCCTCGGTGAAATCCCCAAAATCTGTGCAGTCCTGAGGAGTGACACAGGACCGAGAGAAGGGAAAGCTCTTGCCTTTTCCCTGGCAGGTTTAACCTTTCCCCTTCCTCAGGTTGGTCCCTGGGGGTGCTGGTCAGCTTTCCCTGCCAGCCGTGGGTGGTAGGACCACGGGGACTGAGAGAAGAGAGGTGCGAAGGGGGTACGGGGTGCAGAGTGGAGCACAAGAGGTTTGATGTTTAGGAGGAGGAAGCTGGGATGGTGTTGGGAACTTGAGGAAAGACAAGGGGAGAGGAGGAGGCTGAGGCTGAGGCTGGCAACTGGGAGAGGAAGGGGGACACACAGGGCAAAACTTGGGAGGGGTGGTTAGGAGGATGCAGTGTGTGAGGAGCACTTTGCTGGAAGCAGAGCCTTTCGTAGCATCGCAACAATTCCTGGGGCGCCAGCTTGTTGCCTGGAGTCCTGTGTCTGTGCAGAGACCCTCTCTCCTCTGCTGAGTTTCTGGCCAAAACGGGAGCCTGGGGGACTTGCACTCGGTGAGGGCCAATGTGGGGTGGGAGGGAATGAAATCCTGGGCCTCTGGGGACCTGTGTTTTCCCAGGTGGGTGAGCATGCAAGGGAGCAGGCCAAAACGGTTCACGCTTTCCTCGCCCGCTGCTGGGGTTGTGATTGTTATTGATTGGGTTTGCTGTTCTCGGCACTTTGTGTTTTTCCAGCCCAGCGTTGGCTG
>NW_010271730.1:0-17469 GCF_000690775.1 Eurypyga helias
CTCCCCTCCCCCGCCGCACGCTCAGGAGAAAGGGCTCCCCTGACCCCGGCCCCGAGAGCTGCTGGGCTCGCACCAGTTGGGAGCATAAAGGAAGAAAGCCCGGCTTCCCATCCTTTCCCTGCTCACAGGGCGGAGGAGCCGATGCCTCACGGGAGTCCCAGCTGGAGGGCAGCTTTTGAGGTGTCCTTCTGCCCTTTTATTGTTAGGAAAGGGAGCCGCCCATCCCTATATCCCTTAGGCAAGGTGACCTGTGCGTCTTGGTACGCAGCATCTAACCCAAATGTTCCAGCATCCGCAAACTGGCTTAAAACGGCCCTAACAAAGAGTACGGGCAGCTCTTTGTGTCTTGTTGGAGCGTTCGAGGCGTTCGCAAGCTTTGCAACTCAGCCACAGGGGCTGCAAACTTAACTTGCTTTCTAAATGAAAGCTGAGGGTTATTATTTTTTTTTTCCCCCCACAGTTGCACAGATTCAAGAGCTCGAGCTCCGAGATCTGCAGTGAGTGATCGCATTACGAGTCTCGCAGTATGTCTGTTGGCAGCGCCAAACAGGCGATCACAGCCTGATGCAAACAGCAAAGCGCAGGGCTGCACCTCTTAAACCGACCTCGGGGACGGTTTTTTACGCGGAACTGGGTATATATCGTTACTCCTGTACAAACATAGCGGGTCGTTCACTTGAAAGGTATTTGGGGGCTATTGTAACGCGCTACGAGACACCGTGTTAACCCAGACCGCGCCAAGTCGCGTGCAAGGTTACTTCAGGAGGGTGGCTGGGAACAACAGAACGGGGTGATAAAGAGGCATCCATGCTCTCAGCTTTCCCTTTGTTGCTGTACAAAAAAGAAATCACTGGCTTCCCGGAGTTTGTTTTTTTTTGGCTCTGCCAAGCTAAACTTTTTGTGTCTGTCTAGAGTTGCATTTGATAGGGGAATAAAAGCGGTGAAGTATTCCTTCAGGTTATATTAATTGAGAACCACGCCGTCTCCTGAAGAAAAAGGGCACGACTGGGGACTCTGGGGCTTTCTCTCTGTGAGCCTGGGTGCAGCATTTCGCTGGCAGTGGCTGTATTTTGACTGTCATTAAAACAAAAATAAAGGTGCTGTTCCACTGTTGAAGCAAGTCATTGAATGAGTAAGGGATCGAACGCGTTCCTATGGATTAACGCTTTGGAGTCTCTTCTCGGAAGCTTCTTTTTGAAAACAAGGTCAAAATGTTTTGAAACCGTCAGAGAAAAACTCAGGTGTAGGTGTTTGAATTATTTTACATGTAAGGGGGAGTCATACTTGGATCTTCCCTGTTGAGACTTTGAATTTAGCGAAGGACAAGTTACCTGTAGGATTTTAAGTGTAGAGCCCTGTTGGGAGGGTAGGGGGAACACAGGATTTTTCAAGTACAAAGCGTAAAAAAGAAAGACAATTTAAAACCCACGTGGCAAAAGGAGGAAGAGTGTTGACAGTTTTCTGTTTCAAAAGGCAAATAATGGCATCCCATAATCCCAGCGAGCGTGCATGGGGTACGTAGCTTGGTAATTAAAAGCAATTTGAGATGAGGCAAAATAAGCATCACAAATTTTTGAAAACATTCCCAGTTTCTTGCAGACTAACATCAAATAGTTGCTGCGTGATAACAACACAGACGTGTAGGAGGTCTTTAAAGAAGATGAAATTATGTCTTTGCGAGACACACTTTCACCATTAGGACCGGTTCTGTTTGCCAAAACATTTTTACTGTTTATAAACAACATGCTCCTTACATTCAGGCCTATCTTCAGCTTGAATTCTGTGGTTGTCGCATCCACCACGTCGCATCCCAGGAGCAGTCGCATCCCTGAGCTACTGCCAGCAGAGGAGGCATGAGAGAAGGGAATCTCCCGCTTGGCAGCTGCTTTGTACTATCACTGACGTTATTTCTGCGGGAAATTACAGTCTGTGAAGAGTTTCTGCGTTGGGGGAAGCCCGGAGAAACCCCAGATCCTTAGCTACCTTGCAATGGCTAAGGAATCACCGTCAACCCGCAAGCTGAAACGTGGTCTCCCCGCAGTAGGAGGGTGAAGGAAGCGGGAGCGCTGGAGGATGAGGGAGAGGAGGTCAGAGACCTTCCCAGTGCACCACTGGGTTTAAGTTTTTTCAAGTCAGTCACAGATGTCTGAACTTTAATACCAATTTTCCTACCTTTGTGGTTTGTAATTGTCCCACTACAGAGTAAATTTCACCTCTGCTTCTTTCTCCAGTAGATACAGCTTACTCTTAACCTAAATGTTAACAGCATTACGTACGTATGTTTTATGTTGCTCTGAGTATTTCTGGAAGATTCTGTGTTGCTCGGGACATAACACTAAGCAATTTTTGGAGTAGAACAGATCAGAGCAAGGCAGCATTTGGTCACGGCGGCCGTATGTCCAGGCCCTTTAGATCTAGTTGTTCAGGGAAGAATTGTTGCTAACTAGCATTCTTCCAGACAAAAAAAATTTGCAATGCTGAATCAAAAGCAAGCTTTCCCCAGTCAGCAGGAGCGGAGCCTGCCCTCACCGGCTTGTGCAAAGACCATCTGCCAGTTGACTTCTCAGTGCAAATACAAGCTGTTACTCTGTCAAAATAAACAGCGCATCTATTGACGGCGCATTTCTAGACTGCTGACTGCCTAGCTCTCTGGCTACTGGAAAAACGGGCTGCCGATGGCACGCGCACTCGGGGGCAGAAGCTGTTCTGTCTCGAACGCGGCAATGAATATTTCATAGCTTCAGAACCGAGCGCTGCGGCGTTACCCTTGCTTAGGCTGGCAGGCACCCAGGGTCGTCCTGGCAGCGCGGTAATGTCAAGCACTCCGCAAGCTCTAGCTTGTGGGCATATATAATCCAGGGATTTCATCGACTCGGTGTAAACGTTGGCAAGGCATGAGGTTAACTAACACAATCAAAGCTGATGTGTGTATATATTATGGCAGTAGATAACAGGTGCAATAACCGAGTTCTGCAAATAATCTATATTTTCGTAATGACATTTCCCCCCCCACCCCGCTTTGAGCCATTTTTTAACCCCTCCTTCCTGCTTCTGCAGTTGTTAGGCTAGTAGGTTGTTTTCTTCTTAAACCAGAACAGCTAAATCCTAACTTTTTTTTGAGAATTCTTTTCTAGCAGTGTTTTTTAAATTGGCTCATCCCACGTACTCCGGAATTAAACATTCTTGTGCGCATCAGATTGTGACGGGGTGTTTAAGGCCCTCAAAAGTCACAGATTAGCTAACGCTTAAGCGGGGAGGAGAGAGGTCTTTCCTGCCCAGACACCAACTGATCCTAAAAGTTAAATGCTGCTTATTAGCTTTAAAAATAGTTTAAAAAAAATTAAAAGGGTGGTTTCGTCCTTGTTATTTAAAATGAGCATTTAAAAATTTCTTCCTTAAACACATCAATGCAGGCTGCGGAGATAATGGTCTTGATGCAATTATTTCTTCATCATATAAATAAAAATACTAATTTAATACCAATATTTGAATAGTCATGGATACTAACAGTATTTTATATTGTTTTTTGTCAAATGGATGTTTACAAATATATATTTCAGAATTATGAAAAAAGAATAAGGGAACAAAGCCCAGAAAATAACGTTGTGTTCAGCTGAGGAATACACTGTGGGATTCCTCTCCACAGCTCAAAACCAATAGCCAGGTGTAGGGGAAAGCGGTGTGGCCATCGCTCGTACGGAGGGGATCCTCTGAAGAATCAAACGGGTTAGGACTTCTAGCCAAGAAGGCTGAGGGGCAACATGAGAAGGGGCACAGCTGATGCTCTTGTCTTGTTGCCCTGTGCCTCCAAAGGAATGCAATTTTGGTATTATCTTGTAAAAAAACCCTTATTTTACTTTCTGAGCTAAAGGAAAAAGAGATGGATAAAGTGATAAATCAGTGAGTGATACATTTGGCCACAGATTTAATATGATAGCCAAGCACTGCCAATCTAAGAGGCAGAAAAGCCTCCAGAGGAGCCCATGAGGATGCTCCAAGGTCTGGAGCCCCTCTGCCCTGGGGACAGGCTGGGAGAGTTGGGCGTGTTCAGCCTGGAGAAGAGAAGGCTCCGGGGAGACCTTATAGCACCTTCCAGTGCCTGCAGGGGCTACAAGGAAGCTGGGGGGGACTTTTGACAAGGGCCTGTGGTGACAGGACAAGGGGTAACGGGTTTAAATTGAAAGTGGGGAGGTTTAGATGGGATATCAGGAAGAAGTTCTTCCCGGAGAGGGTGGGGAGGCACTGGGACAGGTTGCCCAGAGAAGCCGTGGATGCCCCATCCCTGGAAGTGTCCAAGGCCAGGCTGGATGAGGCTTGGAGCAACCTGGTCTAGTGGAAGGTGTCCCTGCCCATGGCAGGGGGGTTGGAACTGGATGAGCTTTAAGGTCCCTTCCAGCCCAAACCATTCTAGGATTTTTATAAAGCAAAAGTGACCTTAGAGCCTTAAGGAATTCTAGAAATTGTATGTTTCAACCCAAACACATTCATTTTTCTATATAACTTCATGCATCAGTCACTGTTAAACATCCAGATCCTTGAGGATTTTGCCTCGTGACCCAAGGCTCATTATATCTCTACCCAGAATAGGTCAGGAGCGAGGCACTTACTGGTGCTGTCTGGCAACTCGAGAGCTAAAGGTTCTTGAGCAAATCACTTCCATTCCAAGGAATCACCTCTGTGTCGCTGCACGTGTTCCCTTTGGGCTGACAGAGAAACAAACCCAGACTTCCAGGAGACTGTCCCCGATCCAGCTCTCTGTTTTCCTAGACCTGCTGACAGCAGTCTTTTTGCAGCTTCTGCCCCTCTGCCACGGAGTTCCACAGTCACTGGGAGCGACTGGCGAACAGCAGATGGCATGATTTCCTTAGGATATTAACTTAAAACCCACCCCCAGACGGAAAGACGGCGTGTAAGTGAAATTCATGGTTTATTATTTGCATCGGCTGTCGTTTACAAAAGACAGAAATCACGTCTCAGTAAAGAGGTATTTTTATAAAAGGGAGAAGAAAGCGTGTACACCACGGGTAACAAACGCAAGCGGCACCGGAAGAGGTATGGCACACAAACTGAAATAGAAAGCCCGCTAAAACATTGACACAAAGGAGTACAACTTCAACACGAGGCACAGGAAATTCACCAGACCCCTCTTGGAAAACGGTGGCGTGACCCTTCAAATGCGGCGTCACGCTTAACAACCGTCCAGCCCGAGACACTTTTTGTCACGTGCTGCCTGATTTTTCAGCCCTCCTTTGGTTTTCCGAAAGCCCGTTCCCCAAACTAACCTCCTCCTGGAATCATCATTCCCTTAACAACGCAGCGAATAGGCGGAGGTATTTTACATAGCGATACACAGCTCTTGCTTAGCAGTTTTCATCCTAATATCAAACAGCACCTCCAAATAAGATCGGCACTGTTTACTTTCTGCGATAAATGCGTACTTGGTGGTGAGGCGTGAAGCATTTCCATCTTTCCCAAGAAGGTAGAAATGCTTTAAAGGCACTATAATGAAGCAGCAGCTTGCTTTTACAAAGCTGAACTCTTTGCTATTCAGCAAGTTCTTTAGGTGTACCCCCAGTTTCAAGGGCAGGTGTGGTTTCATTTAACTCGTTGGCTTAGTTCATGGACACAGGAAACAGGTGAGTGGGGCAGGTTTTGTCCTGAGACAAAAATTCATAAGCTAGTTTTCATTCACACGGATGGAAATCATTTAACTGAATCCCTTTCCTCATATATGTTAAACGTCCTTTAGTGTCTTCTCAATTTTTAATCACACTGAGGAAAAATTCGCTTAAAAACTTAATAGTGCACAAAAATATTTATAAAAGAAAAGCAAAATAATTACAATATTTCATTCGTCTTCTGATTGGTGGCTCCTTACGGCACAGCTATCTCTGCTTTTCTAAAATATTGCTAGAAATGGTCGATATGGAACTCAATTTCCAGGACAAAAAGGCAAAACACATCAATGTCACTGTATTACCAAGGAAAAAGCGGAAGAGAAAAAGCGGATGCTCATTTTAGCTGAAGAAGGTCCGGCTGAGGTTGCAAAGATTATGGGAAAGCACAGCCCTTCTTTCTCCCCATTCTAGCAATTATTTAGCATGGAATTTTTTTTTGAAGCTCAAAAAATTCCAAGTAACTAAACTACGTCAAAAGGAGTTGAAATAACAACTTCAAATCAGCACGACGGTGGTAAAAAAAATTACTGGTAACACAAAAAGCGTATTACAGCACTTACATTAACGAATGCCGAATAACGTCGGAGGTTTAATGTACAGGCTGAAAAGTTCAATATAAAAAAAAGGAAGTGTAAAAAGCGTATTCAGGTTTAAATGTCTCCATCAATCAGCGTTCAGAACCGAGAGACGCAGAAACAATGCCCTGTCAAGACTTACGCGTAACTCATCGCTCTACTACGGCTCTATTAAATAACGTACAATCTGTGCCACCGAAGGAAAGGAAAAAGTTACATCTCTCTTGTAAAACTCAAGGAAAGCAGATATGTAACAACAAATCGCTTCAGAAATCGTTCTCCTGCAGGGGTTAGGCCATCAGCGTTTGACTGGAGTTAGCCGATGATGAGCACATCTTCGACAGAAAGTGTCCCAGTAACAAAGCATTTGGTGTCCAAATTTTACAAAGATGAGGAGCAGGGGCAGCGCCAACGACACCAGCACGGGGAAGCTACCTCGGGGAGGTGGGTTTCTGTCGCTGCGAGGGCTCCGAGTGGGGGACGGGAGCAATACCTCCACCCAGCATGGCGTGGTGCCGGCGCGGCCTGCTCTAGAGCAGGCTGAGGCCTGGCATGTTGCACTGGCGCCGCGTTCCATAAAGGTACTTTTAAAGGAAATCTCTATCGTGTCCCACACTGCGCTTTGGCCCGCAGCACTAAACGGCCTCTGAACACACAAACTGAATCCCCGTTACATGAAACGGAGCCGGGTGGTGAGCTCCAGCAGCACACCTCACGTGCTCGAAACACTAATGGCAGCCAGCGCCCACTGGGCCATACTGGGGCAGTCAAAAACTAACCCTCCAGGAACAAGGTTAAAAATGGAAAGCAGGTAGATTGAGACTGCATACCAGGAAGAAGTTCTTCCCGGAGAGGGTGGGAGGCCCTGGAACAGGTTGCTCAGGGAAGCTGTGGATGCCCCATCCCTGGAAGTGTCCAAGGCCAGGCTGGATGAGGCTTGGAGCAACCTGGTCTAGTGGAAGGTGTCCCTGCCCATGGCAGGGGGGTTGGAACTGGATGGGCTTTAATGTCCCTTCCAACCCAAACTATTTTAGGATTCTAAGGTAGTTCCTTGCCAGGACTGGTTTTGTCCTTCAGACCTCCTCTTCTCACGCTGCACCCATCAGTAACCTAGATACGGCCTGTAACTAAGGCACCATGCGTTGTTCCCCTGAGGATCCTGTGGCATCTGCCAGCTTTCCCCATAAATCCCATTCCGTTACTGTGCTGTTCAGCATCTGGGGTCACTTTTGCATCATTAAAACCATGAGAATGTTGCGGAGTCAGGCCATTCCACCCTGCAAAGTGATGCGCTCAGTCCTCCTTTTATTGGAGGGGTGGGACACGACACGGGACACACACAATGACAGTGCTCTGCCCCAGATTTCACCCATTTTTAAACTTAAAATGGTGAGGGAGAATAAGGAATAATGGAGTAATCCTGTTGGGGTAGAGAAGCGGAAAGAATGATTGAGGGCAAGTGCTGAGAAACCACCGAGAAGCAGCCTAGATTAGGCCACTGGAGGCCTGCGCTGCTGGGCCTCGTTTGCTGCTTCTGCTCCACCCTCGCTTGGTACCTCTGCCTTCCGCGTGCTCGCAGACCCCCAGTCCATGCCCACTCCCGAGACAGCACGCTTCCTTCGGAATACTCCCCGAAAAGGGGAAAACTGCTCGGCCCGCGGCGCTGCTGGTGGCGTGCAACAAAAAAAAAAAAAAATCTTTGCAGGAGAGGGGAAGGGAAGATTTACTGAAGCAATGTTTTGAAACGTTGCTGTGAGAAAACAATGGAATTATCACAAAAATGGAATTTCACGCTCCCAGCAAAACCCTGCCAGAGACAACGGACTGATAAACGGTGGAAAGCAAGAACACGAGTTCCGCTCTGCAGCTTCCACAGGCAGTCCTCTCCCACCTACCCAGATACGTCCAACCTACTGAACCCTGCGTGACAGCACTTCAACAACGCCATGTTTTGCATTAAAAAAAAAAAAAGGTTTAGCAAGTTATCTTTAACAAACATCTGCCACGTTCTGACTGATTCCGGGTGTTTAAAAAACGGCAAATGGATGAAATAACATCAACGAGCAAACAAAATGCTAAGGGATCTACAAAGCTGAACTGGCCCTGCTGCCTAGCATTTTACACAGCAGAAGCTTTACAGTCCACTCCAAAACTGTCCCCAAACACCTACAGTGTTAGCCCGTGGATTGCCATGATTCCATCAGGTCGGCGTTTGACCGCGAAGGGGTACAAGAAGGAAGTAGAGCAGGAAGGAGAGATAATACAAGGGAGTGGAAAAACGATCAAGATGTGACTGACAGGTATTTTTCTGAAAATGCGGAAAGGAAGGTAGCTACTTTGTCTGGGAGAAAGGCATCTGGGTGCAAAAGGAACAAAAACAGGGCAAGGGGGACAAAATAAAAACAGAAAAAGGGTAAAAGAAAGGGGGAAGATCATCCAGCAAAGCATCTTGATGTAGGCTCGGTGTGAAGTGCAGCCTAAAGATAACCTTGAATGGGAGCGCATTGCTGGATGTAGAGGAGGGAAAACAGTGGCAAGCAACAGCAATCCTTTAACAGGTAACTACTGACAGCTTCCCTTTTCCCAGAAAACATGGGTTTTTTAATTGCTGATTCAGAGCCTTCTAGCTAAGCCTGAGATCTCAGGCTGTCGAATGCTGCTGGAGAGGACACAGCAACTCCTGCCAGACTAACAGCTGTACGACAGACCACCTAAGGTCAGAAGGGACCGGTTTGGATCCACTGGTCCCTAACATAGCCCTTTTGAATTTTGTAAGTGTAAATGAAGAGTTTTGGAGAGACCATTTTGTCTGGGAGCGCTTACTGGTACCTGGTCCCTAGGCGTGGCCGGCGTGGATATATTTATTCCCACTAAAAACTGGCTTGCCTATGGAAAGCCCTGTTTTACTACTGCATTTCAGGAGGAAAGACACGATAGGAATGTCCTAAGGACATTTCAGGCATGGAACTTCCACAAACTTATTCCAAAAGCCCATTAAAAATATACCTAAAAGAAAACACAAGAAAACAGAAGAGAGCAAACAAATCACCCCCAGAAAATCATTAATAAAACCAAAAGTAACATTATCAAACTATATATATATATAATTGTTTTCATTAAAAAAGAATGAAAAAGCACACCTACCGCCTGCAGTTCTGGTCAGGTTTTCCCCTCCTCCCCCCACAAGCAAAAATAAAAAAATACAAATAAGATAAATTAAGCCTTCCATCCGCTTGGTTCCTAATGGAAGCAATTTCTTCCCATGCTACTCTGTTGACTGCATACATCGGTTAGATCCTCAACAACAAAAAAACACCCTGCACTTCCGCAGATGAAAGTAGAACATTTTTCCCTGCTCTTTACAATCCTGAAATTATTTTAACAATGGACTTGCCCTGCGCTGGTGAGAGGAGGCGGATGCCGGGTGGAGTTGTCCCCAGCAGAAGGTCAGGATTATTGCAGCCAAGTTGGCCAAGGGTGTTTGAGCAAAGGTTGTTGTCTTTTAAAGCAGAGCCAGTCCCAGAAAGGCATCGCTTTGAACTTGAAATCAAGCTCTCTGAACTGCTTATCATTTCATTCTGCCTAATGATGTAGATAATACCATTCATTAGCTCTAATAACAGCCCTGATTCACCAGAGTACTTAAATATGCAAATAGAATATTTGCGGGAATCGCACGCTCAAAGTTCAATATGTGTTTTAGTGCTCGGGGTGGATGGGATTCCCAGCACGCTTACTTGAGTAGAAATGTTACAAGTCATGTTCCTAAGATCTGTAGTTAATTAGTTTTAGGTGTTTTAATAAATTGCAAGAGCTGTGGCGGAAAGCCACTGTAGAGTCCACGTGAATTTAACCTTCAGCAATGGGAACTGAGTGAGGGATGGCAGTTGGTACACAGTATCCCAAGTTGTCTATTCCACCCTTCAAGCAGCTGGGAAGCGTCCTCCACACCCCCCGGCACTTTCCCAAACCTTTATTTTCCTACAGTGAATTCAGTATCAAAACACGCGACGGCGGAATTTAACCCTCATGATCCTTATTTTCCCTCTGGAAGTACATCTGTGGAGAGGTACCCACAAAAAGGGCTTTAACAGGCCAGCAGAATGATATTTCTGGAGGGCTCCAGACAAAATACATCCAGTGTGCATGGCGGAGACCAAAGCAGAAGTACAGAAAGCAAAGGAATTATTCAGTGACACCAGATAATTTTTCCACGCTCCCCATTTTCCTTTTCCAACAAGATATTTCATGCCTTCAAAATCCAGTACGGTTTTCCCTTTTTTGGAAAAAAAAAAAAGAACATTAAAAAAAGGGGTCTTTATAACTTAACAGGAGGATAAAATTTGCAATGAAAAGGTTAAAGATGGAATCACAAACGATATAGGTGGAAGTTTATCATCTGGTAACTGGAAACAGCAAAAAGTTGTATCACGTCCTCTGAGCAGCACTCTAAACAGGACGTTTCACTGATTTCTCTGAAGATAATTGTTCAAGAAGAAGGGTTTCTTTCTTGGATCAAAGGATATCTGCCCCCTCCCGAAATATTGTCTAAGTCTTGCACTCATTTATTCAGCGGCTGCTGGAAAACGAGCCTAATCCTTCATCCAAAGAGTCTGACCACAATAATAGAAGGAAGCGAAAACGACCGAAGGAAAAGAATGCAAACGGCGTCGTCTTCGAGCGCTGCCGCCGGCCTCGGGCAGAAGGCAGAAAGCAAAGCAGAACGCGCTGGCGGGCCGAGCTCCCACAGCCCCAGCGGGCAGCATCCGCGCCCAGATTCCTGGCGTGCAGTTGAAGAACTCTTCCCAAACTCCAGGGAGGGAACTCGCAAAACATCTCCAGCAAACCTTCAGGAAGGTCCTTCTTCTCCTTTCGTTCCGCTGTCATTTCCCAAGCTTCTCCACCCTCAGACTTGGCTCACTTTTTCGCTATCAGCCAGGGAGTTTGACCCTTGAAGTGGCAGACAAACGGTTTCACGTGAAAACGGCCCGGCAGGACAAACAGTCGCCGACAGACACAGCAACCCACGCGCAGCTTTTCCTGGGGACAGGCCCCGAAACTGAACTGTCAGACCCCAGGGGGTGCACACCCCGTGGGTGTTCCTTGAAACACAAGGCACTTATGTTTGGGAAGGGTGGCGAAGCGGTGAAGTGCCACCGAGGTGCCACCTCCGCTGCATCCCCAGCGGCTCATGAGATCTCATCAGCACGAGGGGCTGTGGGAACAACAATCCGAAACGGTACTTCGGCTAAAAAAAACAGGCTGTGGTCTGCAGCAACCACATCTGTCACCGTTTCCCTACCTCAATGGCATCTTACACATACTTTACTCCCAACGCTGGGTCAGTTGCCTTTCACCTTCTGTATTTCAGTGCAACTGCTGCTAACAATCTCAGCCCCTTTCCCTCTCTCTGCACGTACAGCGAGCGGCTGAGCATTTAGGTGTGCCCCCCACCCCACTTCCCAGAGAAATCCGGGAGAATCAGCTACCTCAGTGCCCCTGAGAATTAGGTCTGAGCCAAGTTGCCTCCCCAGCCAAAGCTCATCAATCCCTTTTGCCAGGGATGCAAAAGGAGCCGCTGGTTTACAGGTGAATTAGAAATTAAATCAGAAGTTAAATCTCTTTTTCACGTCAGAAGACTCGCCTCCAAAACATCAGTCGCAACGAGGTGTTTAAACGCCTCGTGCTGAACAAGTCCAGCTTTTTAAAGGAGCACGAAAGGAGGCATCAAACAAGGCTCTGAAGGTCACAAACCGCTGCCCGCGATGAGCGCCTTCAGAGTCCAGCAGCCAACTGGAAGCCGCACCAGTGCAACCAAGTCAGGTGCTGTCGAGAGCTCTGGCAATCGCATTCCAAAGTCCCCTGTGCCTCAGGCAAAAGCTTTCCCTCTCACAAATAGATCAGTCAAAAAAGAGCCCAAGGAACACAGCAGATACAGCCTCATCTCGAGACCCCTCTACCTTTCGGTAGCCGTGTCAAGACACCGGACGTACGCTTTGCTTGTGTGGAGGGAAGGCAGGCCCAAGCGATGATGGCCCCATGCAGCGCAATCACAAACAACACTTCCAAACCAAAGCACACCGCAGACGCACAGGGAACAGGAGGCACTGGCAGGCTCTTCCAAGGATCTGTGAGGTTTTGAGGATTAAACATAGCCGGTGTTTTTAGAAGGGGCTGAAGCATGCCAACTACCTACCTCGGGTCCGAGCGCTGCAAGAGCAGAGCGGAAATCCCCTACTGCCACTACCGTAACCTTCCAAACCCAAGGCACCATCCTTACACCCGGCTGGGTCTTCAGTAAGAGCTTGTGTTTAGCAGGTGTGCAATTAAAACACCAGAGCTGTGTGCCCTTCGTTTAAGTAAGCGCTGTTCCAATTAGCTAAGCCTCACAGCTGCAAAGCCTTTACTAACAGAGAGCTGGGCCTTCTACTAATGAGAGAGAAATCACTGAGAAAACAGGAATCCCTGCCTCTTCCACGCCATTTCAGCCCCAGTACCCCAAGCATCTCATGGAAACAGCGCGCATGGAAAAGTTTCATCCGAAGGACAATGTTGGCATGAGCAGAAATGGCTGTAAATATCATGAAGTAGTTTAGGTTGGAAATCGCAAGGGGTTTCCTAATTGCAATCCGAGTCGGGAACAGCCTGCGGGACGGGGTGGGAAGGGGCATGGCGTAGAGGTAGGGACCTCCCTGGTTTTTAGATGAAGTTCAATAAATTTCCAAAAGGGTGAGGTGACAAGTGGATTGCAACACCGAGGGGCTGGTGTCTGTGGGCAGTTCCTCTGCGTGCAATAGAAGAACATCTATCACTCGGTTGTTTTCCTTGGATGGTGCTCAAAAGGCTGTAGGAAAGCGGCTGGAAGAAACAACTAATTAGTAGTTTGTCAGCAGGCGAAGAGCTGAGTACAGGGGTTGAGTGCGTACAGGAGACGGCGGTGGTGGTGACCACTTCGTAGCTGTAGCCAGGGGAAGCTGGACAAGGGGTAATGGGTTTAAATTGAAATCGGGGAGGTTGAGATTAGATATCAGGAAGAAATTCTTCCTGGAGAGGGTGGGGAGGCACTGGGACAGGTTGCCCAGAGAAGCTGTGGATGCCCCATCCCTGGAAGTGTCCAAGGCCAGGCTGGATGAGGCTTGGAGCAACCTGGTCTAGTGGAAGGTGTCCCTGCCCATGGCAGGGGGTTGGAACTGGATGGTCTGTAAGGTCCCTTCCAACCCAAACCATTCCACCATTCTATGAAGCTGTGGTGGCCACAGCCTGTGATCCGTACGAACTGCACCGCAGGAGCTCCACGCGGTGTTCCCTACCGCGATGCCGTGGGAGAGGGTGCCTGTGAAGGGCAGGACTTCCGTGGATCCGTCTAACTAACAAACTACCTCTTGTGTTTCTCCGTTGGGATCTTGAAACATTGACAGCTATTCTCCGCCCCGCCCCCTCTCCCCCCAAAACTGCTGGGTTGCAAACCGCCCTTCCCCCTTACGTGACGAACATGGACATGGTTTAGGGAATGGATTTAGGCTCCCACTCCTTTCCTCGCTTTCCAAGAAAAACATGTTGTGAGGTTCACCTTGGTCTGATGGTATGATTTTTCTTGACGGATTACTTGAGGCATTAACAAAGGTAGGTCAAGAAGGATAATTAAGATGCACCTACGAAAATGATAATGACACACTCCGCTAATTTGCAGGCGACCTTTGGTTAACATTTAAAAAAAGCCGTGCAGGTTGATTTATCTAACAAACATCCGTTAGGATCTCATCGAGGCGTTCTGCCATATGCCTCATTTTAAACGAGGCTTTAATTAAGCTATTTGCAGGCCTACAATTTAGAAAGATGTTCCAATTTATTGGTGACCGGAGCTTGGTGTCGGGAGGGTTATTCCAGCTCGGGGGAGGTGCTCTGTTTTATTTATTGTTATTTCCAGCGGATGGGAGGTGCTCTGCTTTAGCCAGAGGGAAGAGACCAAGAGATCCTCTTTGTACAGGCTAATTCCACAGCTCCTGGGGAAGGCACCCCCATCCCTGCGTGGCTGAGGAGCTGGCGGGGGAGCTGTGCTTGCCCTCTGAATCCGAGCAAGAAACAGACCTTGCCCGATAATTATTCATCACGGGATCTCTACATTCCCAGCGTACTGTGAATTTTCCCAGTGACACCTGAATTTAGCCACCACAAAATCGTTAATATTTCACTTTAATAAAAAATACATAATGTTTTGAAAAAGTCTTGAATGAGTCCAGCTTGAAAAAAAGATGAAGATGACCTTTAAATCTACAGAGGGCAGTTCCTTTGGGCACTTTTGATGCAATAATTTATTGAGTTCCTATATTCATCACGTGTGCACAAAGACCATGTAAATATTACAGCTGTCCACAGCAAAACAAGCGTAATGCAGACGTAGAATTAGACAGAGAGCTGGCGAACGGGGAGGGAGGGGGATCTAGTATTTTCTGTACAAAAAATATGCAGCTTTTTGATAATTCGTAAAAATGCGTAACTTTTGGCATTTCAGAGAAGAACACTGTATAAAAATAAATATTCTATGTACAGTAACACACACAGGCCAGTCCAGGGTTAGAACCATCACTGCAAAAGAAAACATAACCAGGGGTTAGTGACGATTCACCAGCAATTGTTAGTTTGTTGTTAGCGGAGGGGAGAGGTACCTACACCCCCACACCCCTTCCAGCGCTAACCCGGAGTCGAGCTAAGGAGCCGGCAGCTCACACGCTCCGCTGACAGCGAGCCCTGAACCTCGTCCCGCTCCCACCAGCATCCCACGGCACCCAGGCTACCGGGAATGCCAGCTCCCAGCCACTGGTTACAGCGCTGGCTGGGTGGAAATCGGAGCTGTGCGCAAGTGCTCGAGCACCTCAGGGCCAGGCAGCTCAAAGGCCACGAACGTTTCTCTCCCGTTTAGCCTGGAACGGCGGTATACAGCCAAGGAAGAGTTTTCCTTGCTGCTTTTCAGGGGTGCGGTCCTGGAAATCTCACGCATGCCTCCACACCTCTCTTGCTTTTAGCCAGACTCATGGAAAATCACCAGCAGGACCTGTAGCACTGCCAGCACAGCAGAGTCACAACATTCCAGGCTTATTTTACCTTATTCCAGCAGCCTTGAACTGGAAGGCCATCTTCTCCCTGCAAAAAAGATGGATGACATAGCGTTCAGGACAAGGAAGACAGTGCAGAGGACGAGGAAAGAAGGAGCGGGTTAACTACTACAGCTGCAACAAACAGTCTGCACCAAGGCCAGAGGAATAGTCGGAAGGATATTCCTCACCCCTTGGAGTGACCCAGACTTCTGGCCGACAGAACCAGAGGAGCCTGCAGCAAGGGCCAGGGCTGCCGAGGGGGTGCTGCCTGCCGGCTACACCAGGAACTTAGGTACCACGAAGTCACGCTCCTTGCTGAGGAAGGTGCTTAGCAAAGCTTCCCTGAAGGAAGGGGGACACACGCAGGAGGTCCCATCCAGCCAGAAAAATACCGCAGGAAGTCGCAGTGGAAAGGACAGGATGGCTGGTCTATGTCCTCGGGCTTGACTCTGTAACGCTGAGGTTATGAGCAAATCCCAGAGGCAGCATTAACTTGGGTCCTAAGGAACGTCTGGGAATAAACCACCTCTGTTTCCTTCCTGCCCTATTACAGGGTTCGCTTTGGGGTGTGAGGTTGCCCAGCTGCCCCCTCTTGCCCCTGAGGACCCTGGAGTCTCGGGCTACACATCCCAACACGTGTGTGCGGTTACGGGGTTTTTAACGTTGAGGAAGGATACTTAAGGGCCACCAAGAGACTGAGACTATATGGTTGGGAAATGCTTTTGTGAATTCCTGCCGCTGATTCCAACTCAGCGCAGCACCGCTCGGCGTGAGAAAACAGGAAACTACGTCAATGATGAGGTGCTCTCGAGCAGGAGAAGGAGTCAGGTGTAAGGAGATACACCTCTGACGTGAGAAGCCAAATACTTCTGCTGCGTGTGCGTGTCAGGTCCAAGGGCTATTGCTATTGCCCAGGAAAAGCAAGGAGTGAAATTGTACAACACGTGATGGCAGGCACGTTTCTTCATTCAAATGACTCAGTTCTCACTTCTCCAAGTACTCCGTGAGAAACCTGCAGTGCAGATCATCCCACGTGAGAAGGGCAAAGGGGGGGGGGAAAAAAACCCCAAACAGAAAAGCAAATGCACAGTATTACACTGAAAAATAAACTGTTCAAAGGAGGCACTTTCAGGGGCCTGAGGAAGGGAATGTTGCCGTGATGCTACAACCAGACTGCTTTTCAAATGCGATTTTTCGACTCTGGTCTCCTTGTGCGATTCCCACACACACGATGTGGAAATACCGATGGACGGGTTAATTACTGGGTAAATAGTGGCGTTCCCATTGGTACACTGGTGGTGGGAGGAATGACTGGTGTAGTGCATCGCAGGAGGAGGTGGGAAGTTAGGTGTACGAAGGAATGGGAGGCCAGGGAGTTACAGCTTCGGGATCAAAGGAAGACCAAGGTCACAAGGAAGTGTTTGTTGCAGGCGAATTTGCCGAGAACGGAAATGTGACATGCTTATTAGTACCAAGTATCTCCTTCCACATATCTCAGATTGGCAAAGCATTAGTTCACAGTCTCCGTGAGCCACGCACACGGATAGACTGCTGGATGCCAAGCTTTTAACCTAGTTGGATCAAAACCCATGCTTATTCACGTTCCCAAGCTAGCTTGCATGCAGAACACGATATATAAAAAACTAACGGCATCTGTATGCCACCAGATTTTTCTGGCAAGTTTCCCTTAACAAAAATAGGTGTGAAAAGAAGCGTACGTTCTGTTGTGGCCACGCGGGGTGAGCCCTGACCGCGAGCGGGGACAAAAAGAGAAAGGTAGCACCTGTAGAATCCTTGCCGAAACTTACTCCGTAGAAACCCGGCTATTACCGGTGGGAGGTGAAACCCATGGCTCAGTGTTTTGTGGACTGTGCTGGGTAGGGAGTATTTCGCGGGTGGGATTGGCAGAAGCGTTGCTTTCTATTTCCCAGAATTTACGGAGCAGCAAGTGAGGCTTTGCAAGTCCTTACAGTTGCTGTCCCAGAGACAATGCCAGCACACAAAGGAGGAAATGCTAGAAGGAAGACTAAGGTTACCTCTTCACAGAGGCTAAATAAACAAAGGCTTTAAATGGCAATTTCAGGGCTAGTTTCCCCAGGAAAGGCTCCGAGGAGACCTTAT
>NW_010271731.1:0-256 GCF_000690775.1 Eurypyga helias
GCTGGTGCCTTCTGCTCCTCTGCCGGTCGCTTCCCCGGTAAACAGTCCTCTCTAGTAGTCGAGGGCTGTCCCGACTGGGAGAGTGTGGCTTTGAGGAGCGAAAGCTGCCGCTCTGCAGAAGCGTGAGCCGCGCAAGCACCTGCCTGTGCAAAAACACTCCTGCCAAATAACCGCTCTGTCTTTTTTTTTTTCAAAAGAAAAGCACGAAGTTGTGGCAGGGGGGGGGGCTCTGTTGGGGGAGGTGTTGCCTTTTTTT
>NW_010271731.1:354-8926 GCF_000690775.1 Eurypyga helias
TGATGGTTGGGGGAACACCATGTGTGAGACACTTGGCTGAGGTGCTGGCTTAAGAATGGTTTGGGTTTTTTTAAAAGGCTTATTGGCCTTTCATTTTTGTAGCCCTTGATGTTTGGGCAAGTTGAAAGCTCAGTGTAAGGGTAGGAAGTCTTGTTACTGCTTATGCCGAAGGAGGGGTGGCATTTGGATGGAGTTGGGTTGTCCTTTTTACCTGTAGCACGTCATGTCTTTCCTTTTAAAGTGGTCATGTGTGAAGTGTTGCTGTAACACAAGAAATGTCACTTCCTATTGTTGCTAATACTGCAACATGGGGTCAGCTGTGTTTGTTAACACACGGTTAAAGAGAAAGATCTGGAGGTCCGTTTTCCTTCTTTACAGCTTTTTTGCCACTTCAATGCTTAGCACTTATTTCCCCCTAGACTGTACTTAACTCTTACTTGACTTTAATTACAGTGTGTCTTTTCCTTAGGTGGATGAAGTTCCTGATGGAGCAGTAAAACCTCCTACAAATAAAATGCCTATTTTCTTTTTTGGCACCCATGAAACGTAAGTCCTTTATATTTAAGGATCATATTTTTGTCACATAGAATGCTGTGACAAGAAGTTAACGGCTCGTCTGCATGTAGTGTATTTTAAACTATATATTCAGTAGCAGACCAGCTCTTCCTAAATCGGTATCTTTTGACAAGACATGGTTCTTTTAACATTTTCTTAAGCTATTCAAGGGAATGGTAGGCTGTAACTGTACCATGTATGCCTTCTTCATAAAAAAAAAAAAAAAAAAAATCCTACCCACAGTGGTATGCCTGATAGTTTTTTTTCTTTTTTCAGTAATTGACGCATAGTCCTGTATATCCTCAAAATTCTTTGAAAAACATATTTTCAAAGAAAGTGAAATATAGCTGAGAACAATGAGATAGGGAAAATCTGAGAAAGAAACAAATCATCATGTACTGTTTTTTTCTCTGGAGAGGTTTGGGATTGTAGATGCAGGGTTTTTATAAGACCTGGAGAGAAAAATTAGGAAGGGCAGTTAGTTTTATACCTACCTGTAAACCTGCAAAATATTTATCCTTGAGTACTTTCAGTAATGCTAGCGTTTTGCAGTCATACAGTGTTTACTTTGAGATACTTACTCCACTGCTGGGTTTGATTGTAAATAATGCTGGGTTTTATACAGTTCTGTCATTTAGAAAATTTAGAAAATTATCTGGTGATACGTTATGGGATGACTGGTTGTCCTAGTGTAGATTTCTAAGATTTCAGGGCTACATTTGTTGTCTGATTTGTTTTAAAAAACCACAAACACATAGACCCCCCTATAGTGCTTTTTTTAGTAATCCAGTTGTTTTTCTTAATAAAATGGTAAACGGCATGCAAGCAGGTTAAATGTTGTGTATACAAGTACTCTGTTGTATTTTGTGGGAAAGGCTTTGCTTTTTTCTTCCATCTTATTAAATATCTATTGAAATCTCTTTTTCTGGGACTTTGCATCTGTCTTTTAGTAAAGCCATGCTAAGGCAAGGTACATTGCCCTGTAAGCATCCTCTGCTTTCTCTGACATCACTTATTACTTGGTTCTTCTTTTAAGAAGTGATTTCCCTGTGTAAAAGATCTCTACATACATGGCTCATATGCGTTTCTTTGTTACCGTCTTTCAGTAGTTGTTTTGGTGGCTCAGTTTTTGTAGTTTTGGGGTTTTGTGTATTTGTAGTTTTGTGAGTATAAAGGGGTTCCTGGCATTTGATTCAAGGTTGGAAGTTTTGAATCTTGTCTTTCTCTTTTTTTTTTTCTTATTATAATTTTAAACAATGCAGCAGGTTACCTTTTTAACTTCTTTTTTTCTTTTCACCAGCTGAATAATTTTTTTCTTTTTTTTGGCAGGCTAAAACACAGTACTGCTTTGATCCTGCCATTTGTAATGTTTGTCATGCTGGATTGTACTGGGGCTTTGTCCAGTTGTAGATAAGTCCAGGGATGCAGATTGAATATAGGGAAGACAGAAATAACTCCTTATCTAAAGCTTTAAAAATACCTTTGCAGATTTTGAGAAGCATCATGACCGGTTTTAAATTTAGCTTAGGCTCCTAAGATATGCTTGGGTTTGAAAGGTGTGGGGTTTTTTGGGTTTTTGGGGGTTTTTTTTGTGAGTTTTTAATAGCTATCCTTTTTTTTTTTTAATTTTTCGGTAGGTTTCAAGGGTGAATTTAAAATGTCTGTTCTTTGCTCTGTGATATTCTTGCAGAATAAAGCTTTACTGTGATCTGGTTTTTGTTAGGCTGTAGGTTCAGGGTTACTACATTTCAGCAATCTGTACAGTATAAAAGAAGCTTCTTGTCTCTGTTTCATACGTACTGCAAAGTACAGGATGTTCCACGACGCAACTGTCTTGGGGCATTTCTTCAAGCATGTGGCTTCCATTGTGCCCCTTAGAGCAGTAACATGTCAAACTTCCATGCTGCTCCATCACTGTTGCTTACCTGTAAGTATGTGCTGTAGAAAGGAGCAGATCAGGTTAAAAGGGAGATGCTGTTCTGTGGCATGCAATTTTGTTTAGGTTTGTAGCGAAGACTGGCTTGGGGATTACTCTTACTTCTTTTTTTTTTTTTCCCCTACTAGTTCAGTTTTTCAGATTACGGTAAACAACTGAACTTGTACTTTGCTCTCGTTCATTTTCAGAATTAAATGTGTTGCTACCTGTATGCAGTGAACAGGTACATGCTTCTTAAAATCTGGGAATTTGACTGAGGTTTGTTTTGTTTATTTCCATACTGTCTTAATGTAGCAACAGTACCCTTTCCTAAAAACATGTAAGAAAAGACATACTGTTTCAATAAAAGCTTGTGCTGGTTAGGATAGAGTTAGTTTCCCTCACAGGAGCTAGTGTGAGGCTGTGGTTTGAATTTGTGCCCAGAAGATGGACAACCTACTAATGTGTTTAGTTGTTGCCAAGCAATGTTTACATTAAGCCAAGGACTCTTTCAGTTTCTCATACTGCACCTGTGTTCCCAACTTTTCTTCTACAAGAAGCTGGGAGGAGACACAGGCAGGATGTCTGACCCAAACTGATAAAAAGTGTATTTCATGCCATGAAATGTCATGCTCAGTGTATAAGTTGGGGTGGAGTGGGCTGGGGATCTGTCTCTTGGTTCTCTCTGGTTCTGACTGGCTCTCGCTGCTGCGGGACTGTCTGGCCATCAGTTGGTATATGGCGAGCAGTTGTATCATTTTGTGCACTTCCTTCTTCCTGCCTTCCCTCTGCCTCCGCCCCCCCCGCCCCTTACGTAGTAGTAGTAGTCATTGTACCAGCAGTATCTTCATTATGTATTGGTGGTGTTAGCATTGCTAGTATTGTTAGTATTATTAGTTTGTTTATTTATTTATTTTCAGTTATTATCTCAACCCACTGGTCCTCTTAGCTTTATCCTCTGATTCTCTCCCTACCCCACTGTGGGAGGGAGAAGGAGAGTGAGTGTGTGGTGCTCAGCTGCTCACTGGGTTTAAACCACGACAAAGCTTTATTTGGATCTGTTGTGCCAGCAAATCACATCTGTGCAAATTTTGGTTGGTCGCAGACAAACGAAGGGTCGCACTGAACTCTGGATATTAAGGTAATCCCTCTTCATTCTTGTTCCTTTTTGGTGCACAGGGACTTAACTCAGCAACCCAGTAAGCTACATGACCTTTTCACAGTAGCTGGTTCCTGGTGTTTTCCAAAGCCTGAGCAACGTGGGTAGAGGCTTACAGACCCTGGAAAAATGCTTCCCTTTAGGGGACAGGGAAGAAAGAAGGCAGTGGTTCCTATCTTCGCCTCTCCTGGTTTCTGTTTGTCTCCCTCCCCATCCCTTTGGTCTGTTTAAGTAGGCTTTGCAGGTGCATGTTTCCCACGCGGGCTGAATCCTGCCTAGCCATGTCTTGCAACGTGGTTAGAGGTGGGTGATTTGCAGTTTAATCTGTCACAGTAACTTACATAATACTTTGCACACACAGTTGAGTGTTTCCCTAGTGGAGTAGGAAATGCTTAAGCTTTCTAGATGTATTTTTAATAAGTAGGGGTGTAAGTGTCACGCAGCTCTTTTTAAAGATGATGAGGAAAATAGGAGAGTGGAGGTTAAAAATAATGTATTTACCTTTTCCATGAGCTGATACTTTAGAAAGCAAGTATCTGCAACTTTTCAGATAGTTTGATCTAACATACACAGTCGGACAAAGCTGTGCCTAGGCACAGGGTGAACCACCAGAGTGTTGTCTTTTTCTGTTAGCAGCATATGGATTGCCACAGTGAAATCCTGACTTGAAAGGTCGTGAAAGTACAACAGGAATTAAACAGATGTTCTTCAGCATAAACCAGAACATTGCTTCTCAGTAATATGTTACCTTGTTTTCCCAAGTCTAGCTTAGAGAAGCTAGTAGCGTGCATACTGTGACTTCGACACATGAGAAAAGCTAGGCTAAAAGTTGTACTTACACAGCTTGCAGCAGGGGCAGTGCTGTGCAGGAGTGATGTTTTTCTGACAGAGTTGCTTAAATAAAAATAAATTTTCTTTTTAATGTTGACTTCATCAAGAAAAGGATTGGGGGAGAAACTTAAAATAAGGAACAGCTTAAAGTTTTTATTTAGTAAATCAAGTGATGAGGTCCTATTGTCACTATGCTGAAAAACTACTGAATATTTAATGCAGAATTACATAGCATACTTACAAAGATGTGGGCAGTCGGAGTATTCAGGTGTTGCTTTTTAGTGTCCAGTTCATAAAAAATTATTCTTAAATTTTCTATTTTAATGGGATTTTATTTAATAACTTTGAAAGATTTTCTTTGTTAGCCTGGAGGCATTTCTTCTCCTTTCAGCTGTTCTCTTGCCTTACATTGTCCAGATTCAAGGATTCTTAACATTTAAGCCTGATTTTTTTTTTTTTTTTTTTTGGCCGAAGGAAGCAGTTGCTCTGTTTGATTGCAAGCTACTCAGTTTTTAGTTGTTCTTGTTCACAGTAGTCAGCTGTCTTATCGGCTGCGACTTCAAGATGCGGCATTGCCTGTTTCTTGCCCAGATGCTCAACACTCTGGGAAGGAGGGAGTCCATGTGTGTGGTGGCATTAATGGAAAACTTGGGCTGTTGAAGGCTAAAGTTGAGAAAACTAAAAATGCTTGTGTAGCAGAATAAGTTGTAGTATAATGAATTTCATGTCTTAATTACATTTGGTGCTTCCTTCTCCTTTGAAAAGACTAACCATTTAAAATCTGATACTTAGTTACTTTTGTCCTTTCTCTCCTTAAGGGCATTTTTGGGACCAAAGGACATATTCCCTTATTCCGAAAATAAAGATAAATACGGCAAACCAAATAAAAGAAAGGGTTTTAATGAAGGGTTGTGGGAAATCGACAACAATCCCAAGGTGAAATTCTCTCATCAGCAGGTAAGTTATGTGGAGTCTACGAATCTTGTTGCTATGCTGTTGGGGGGGGAAGGCAGTATTTCCCTGCTGGAGGGTAATGAATTCATTGCTGTGGTTTAACTGTGGGTTTAGACCCACACTGTAAGACCAATATTTTTCTTTTTTTTTTAAATTAATCTCTAGTATTAATAGCATAAAAGAGATGGGGAGGTATTGTTTAACTGGGGATATCTCTATTCTAGTAAGCTCATGAGGATATGTTGACAGTTTCAGAGCACGAGGCTAAAAGTTAAAAGCTTTTTACAGATCACATCACATTTTAATTACCACTACATATGTACTTATTTATTTAGACTTCTGCATATGTTCCTAAAATACTTATCTTTGGAATGCTATGACTATAATTGGCAAATGTGTGTGGGTTTTTTTTTTAATCTCATTCACTATACTACTTTGTCTTCTACACCCAAGTGCTCTTCTTCACAAGCATCCTTGTAACATTTCAGTACATGCTTCCTTAGTGTACAGTGTTTTCCTTCTAGTGATTGGAAGCGATGTGATGCTTGCCTTTTGCCCTCAAACTGACTTGGTTGATTTTTTTTTTTTTTTTTGTCTGATTTTGGTTCCCTGGTTTTTACCCTCTCTGTAAATCTTCCAAGCTTGAGCTGAAGCTATGGAGTGCTACCGAAAAATGAACCAAATTTAATCTGAAGACAAAGAAATTTGTCTTGTTCGTTTTGTCCTTGCCTGCCTGCTCTGAACATTCTGTAGCCTCTTGGCTTTGCTGTGTACACTGGACTCTGATCACCTACAGGGGCCTCTAGGTGATGCTGCAGTAACAATAAAAAGAATTGGTATCTTCTGGTATTGTAAGAGCCTGGCTGCTCATGCCAGGCTGCCGTTTCAGCACCAGTTAATCCTGGCTTCATAAGACATCCCTAGTTACTGTGTTTCTAGTTCGAAGCAGAACACTGATAAAGAGTTAAGGAGTTTCTGAAGCAGCATCAAGAGATAAGATGATGTACTCCAGATGTGCACTTTATCTGCTCCAGGATATGGAAAGATGCTAATCGCCTCCTCACAGTGGGAAGGACTGCATTAATAGGGGACAGATTCTGCTACCATACAAAGAGTTCGTCTATCCTCTCACTGGTTTGTGACAATTGAGGAGAGATGCTCCATGGATGGCTGGGGCAGTGGTGAACTGTGAGTTGTGTGTTACCAGTTTTTCAAGGTGAAAATCTGGGTGTAAACAAGAGTAACAAGCTTGTGTAATATTTTGTTTGACAGCAGGAAATCAGTAACTTCAGTTAAACAGTGCTCTGGGTTCCTTTTGTGGCACCTCAGGCATTCTTAAATACGTTTCCAGCTGGACTGCCAAACACGCCGGGAGGTGCATGCAGACTGTTTTCCTAGCCTAGCAGCTTTTCTGTGGGGTAGTCCTTTGCAACTTCTGAGATCCATTCAGATTCTTCAGTTTCAATGGTTGCTCTTCCTGTGAACTCATCAGGTTCTGCCTAGAGCCACTGTGTTGCTCTGGCATTTTTTTTTTCCCCACTATTTCTTTATTTGGAGACCCCCAAAAAAATTTTTTTTCTTTTCACAAGTCATGTTTTAAACCTGTTCCTGTAAGTGATCCTTGAAATTACTGGAAGAAAACTTTTCTCAGTAGGGATGTTAGAGTTGGAGTACTGTGTCCAGTTCTGGGCTACTTAGTACAAAAGAAACATGGATATACTGGAGAGACATTGTCCCATGAAGGGCCATGAAGATGATGGGCTGAAGCATCTGTGCTATGAGGAAAGGCTGAGACAGCTGGGACTGCTCAGCCCTGAGGGAATCAGGGGTGATCTCATCAATGCATACAAATACCTGAAGCAAGGATGCAAAGAGGCAGTCGGACTCTTCTCGGTGGCAGTGACAGAGCCATAGGCAGTGGGCATCAACATAGGGGGTTCCCTCTGAACCTCAGGATGCACCTTTTCACTGTCAGGGTGAGTGAGTACTGGCACAGGTTGCCCAGGGAGATTGTGGAGTCTTCATCCTTCGGAGATACTCAAAGGCTCCTGGTCAGCCGCCTGTGGATGACTCTGCCTCAGCAGTAGGGTTGGACCATACTGAAATACAGAACAAGTGAAGTAATGCAATAGATGCACAAATTTTCTTCTGAATTTCCACCTTAACTTTAGAAAGCCTGTGTTTTGGTAGCCTTCTCTTTCTATCCTGTGCTATGCATGTGTTAAAAGCAGGTTTTATTTGGAGCAAATCAAGCCTTCCACATTTAGCCAGCTCCTGTTTTTACCTGTGGACAGTTCTTGTTGGTGCTGAAGGAGTACATTGGCAAATGACCGAGTAGATTGGACGTTCTGTAAAATAAATCGGGATGTAGAACAGGCAGAGTAAGTGTTACTTCATCTGAAATAAAACCACCAGTAAGGGTCTGCCTCAGAGACAGTTTCTTTGAACATCTTTGATGTCAAGTCAGTCCTGGATCTCCGCACTGCCTTTTGGGTTTAATTCTTGGAACTGAAATACTACGTCACTGTTCTGCCAGAAATTACACATAAGATGGAGGAAAACATCCCACTTTTCCAAGAAGGAAATTGTCATGTAATGCTTGGGTTTTGGTTTGGTTTTACGTGTTTCAGTTTATGTGCTGAAATGAGCTTTATTTCTTCACTAGTTTGCAGGTGTGCTGGTTTTAGTTGGGATAGAATAAGTTTTCTTCACAGCAGCTAGTATGTGGCTATGTTATAGATTTGTGCCAAGAAAAATACTGATAATACGCTGATGTTTTTAGCATAAGGCTATGTTCTGGGAGGTGAGCGAGCAGCTGTGTGGTGCTTAGTTGCTGGCTGGTATTATACTATGACAGAAGGGTAGGGCTTCTGGATGCTTTAGTCGGCAAAGGAGAGGAAGTTTGAGTGCTTAATGCTGATATTTATACAGTTTTATTGGTAGTTTATGGGGAAGCTTATATACCTTTTCTATGGGTTGCAGAATGGTTGAAATTGGCTTCTGAAGCCCCACCTTCCCATCTTTGCTGAAGAGGGGTATGGCACAGGCAACTGAACACTCATGTCAGGGAATTGGGCACAGTTTAGCCAATTCACATAAACTTTTTATTACCAATTCTGGTAACAAAGAAAACGAACACTTCTAGAAACCCACCCCAG
>NW_010271732.1:0-394 GCF_000690775.1 Eurypyga helias
CAAACCAGTCTGGGATTCTATGAATTCCTATGGAGGGACACTCCAGAATTGAGATTGTTCCTCTAATGGGAGCTTGAGGGGGGAGCAGCAACCATTAGTTATGGCTGTCTGCAGCGGGTCTGGGCTTTCTGGAGCAGCAGCACCCACATCCTGGTCTCCCACCTGCCCCCAGACCCCGTCGAACCCTCCCCCAGCTCCCCGGAGAGGAGGAACTCGCACGCAGATTGCGACATGAAACTCGGACACAGCTGCGGTGCGCGCTGCCCCGTGTTGGTATACTGCGTCGAGACACAGAGTGATCTGCAGTTTACATCAACGTTAAGACCAAGGCAACGTTTCCCACTAAACTCCGTAAAAGATTAGACAAAACTATACATCTTCCCAAAAAAAAAAA
>NW_010271732.1:788-2276 GCF_000690775.1 Eurypyga helias
CGGCCGTACACCCCTGGGCAGCGACACGCGGTGCGCGAGTTGTGCGTATCTCACAGCTTCCGTTCGCAGTGCGCAGGATCCTAACAGCTACAATGATTGCACCGTGAGCGTAAAGTGGAACGAGAAGGAACTTTACGGTTTAGGCGTTGTTTGTCGCCTTCTCCGACTCCTCTTTGTTGGGATCTTGCTTCAACTTGTAATCAGCCAAGGCCGCCCGGATCGCGTCTTCGGCCAACACTGCAAACAGGACAAGGACAAGCATTTCAAGGACAAGGAAAAAGTGGTTTGGAACAAAAGATGCCGTAAAAACCACGGCAGCCGGCAGCGACCGCGACCGGCGGGGGCGCGCACGTCGGCATCTCGGAAGCAGACTCCCAACACTTACTATCAGTCTGCCGAGCCACCGAGTCCCAAAGACAAAAAGGAACTGAAAACTCTTAATATAACCCCGAAATCTGAACATCACCCGGTTTATCTTGTGGGTCGAGCTCAGCTGTTCCCCGTGCAGCCACTTTGTTTGGAAAACAGCAGGTGGAAGCGCCCACGCTATTCCCAGACGCCTCCCTCCCGCACACGAGCTCCCGCCTGAACCTTCCCCCCTTACTGGAGCAGTGCAGCTTGACGGGAGGAAGGCAGAGCTCCTTAGCGATGTCCGTGTTCTTGATCTTCAGCGCTTCGTCAACCTGAAACACAGCCAGCGTGCAGTCACTGGTCACACGAGGCGCAACACGGGCGACAGAGGCATCGCCTGCAAGCGTTTTAATGCTCCAGAGCCAACGGAATCCGAACGGAAGAACAGCTCAAGTGCCAGGGGCAGCGAAGGGCGTCGCAGTTAAGGAATGTCTCAGACTGAGCAGCGGGAGGAATGAACCCAAGCGTAGCAGCGTTATGGACTAAGTGCTGCTGGGGCTGTTCTATGCTGACGTTTTATCGTCACATAGAAACGTGTTTCTTGTCTGGCAGAAAGAAAATTAAACTTGCTTTTAGAACCCGTGATCAGGGCGGTTTTGCTTTCTGCATCCTTCCCTGGAGACTCAGAGAGTCTCAGAAAAGCAACTGTTACTCTAGACGTCAGACTGCTAGCAGGGCCGACGCTCCCTGCTTCCTAAGCTCCCGCACCGCCTGACATCAGCGCTGGGATTCCTGGGCCGCTGTTTCCTACGCGGTCCCAGCAGAGAACCCGGGCACATCGGAAGCTCTGCAGTCTTTCCGCGGCGTCACCTCCGACCCCAGCAAGACCCTTACCGTCTTCCCTTTGACCCACTCCGTCGCCAGCGAGCTTGACGCGATCGCCGACCCGCAGCCAAAGGTTTTGAAGCGAGCATCAACGATCCTCCCGTTATCATCCACTTCCACCTGCAAGCGCATGGAGAGCACCTCAGCAGCCAGCTCGGCTCGCTCAGGGGCCCTAGAGCCACCCCCTCGGGCCCAGGCAGGGCCCTGGTTCCCACCGCGCCCTCAGGAGCGGGACAGGGCGCTGCGGGCGCC
>NW_010271733.1:0-8954 GCF_000690775.1 Eurypyga helias
CCATTCTGTGATTCTAGGATTCTATTTTTAGGGTACCTCCAGAAAAGAGAAATAGTAGATTTACTTCAACTGCAACAGTGAAACTCACTGAAGCTTTTGGGGAATGAAAGATGGGTCCAGGCTCTTCTCAGTGGTGACCAGTAACAGGACTAGGGGCAGTGGCTATAAACTGGAAAACAGAAGGTTCAACCTGACCATGAGGAAACCCTTCATCCCTGTGAGGGTGACAGAGCACTGGAACAGGCTGCCCAGAGAGGGGGTGGAGTCTCCTTCCCTGGAGACTTTCCAAAGCCCCTGGACTTGTTCCTGTGAGATATACTCTGGGTGATCCTGCTCTGGCAGGGGGGTTGGACTAGATGATCTCTAGAGGACCCTTCCAACCCCTTCCACTCTGTGAATCCATGTAAATGGAATCTGGATTGTATATATATAATATCTGAACCATCAAGCACGTGGTGTAGAAAGAAGCACTGCCATGCACAGTTGCCTTGATTCCCAGCTCGTAACTGGTATCAGCTCAGTACCATTCAGAAGGGATCTGACACCTTTGATGTCCCTACAGACCACTGATGTATTTGATGGTTTCTATAGGTACAGAAATGAGTCTAAACCTGTTGAAAAATACAAGCACAGGCAGGAATTTCAGAGACTCTTACCCATGGCCTAACTTCATGTATGCAAAGTGAGGCAGGAAAAAAACTAAGGCAATGGGAAAGAGGATTCTTAAAACTCAATGTGTGTTTACCAACATGAGCACCTTGACAAGGAGGTAACTGTCACTTTAACAGTTATTTGAGCACAGTGGAGGGAAGGAGACAGCTTCTCATGTAGCTACATGTGTTTTCTTTCAAGGGTAGGGGTTTTTTTCTTTCTATTACCAGAAGAAAAAACTGGCAAAAAGGCTGCTGTGATGCAGGTAACCATTGTGTAGCCATTCTCACATCCTTTGAAATGTACTAAATTACATTCAGTTTGGCTCATACAATTTTCTTTTACTAAAAAGCAGCTACTCATCACCTTTATAAAGCTTGCTTTTACCAAGAAAATGAATGTGTTATGTCCTCTTCAGCCATTTGATTTCATTGATTTGCCAACATTGTGTCCTGTAGAAACTCACGTGTGATTTCCCTCTAACACTTTTGTGTCTGATAAGTGCTGTCTAACAATGGAGTTCCCTCAGTGTAATGCCCTTTGATGTTCATAGGCTGCTGTTGAAAAATGTTTCCAATTACTCCGTAAAAGGGAAAATAATTGTGCTTTTAAATAGAGTTTCAACCTTTTTCTCAATTGAAATGCTAAACTGACATTTTAGGCCTGAAGGGAAACGTATTGCTGACATGTTAACAAGTCAAAAATTTTTGAACTTCCTAAAACGATTTGTGTAAGCTCGTTCTATTATTAAATACGGTATTAGGAAAACCTTGCAGATCAACACATAAAGAGCTGGAATCGTACTTAGGGGCTAATTGGGGAGTTTTGTAAGCAACACTGCTTGGAAAACTATTGCTTTTGCTTCCACTGTAGGACAGCCATAAGCATTGTAGCCCTCTCGTAGCGAGAGGCAAAAGGGAACACTGAGCATGATGCTTCTGGTCTGACACATGCCTTCCTCTCTTCTCGGTAGCTGCAAGTTTTTGGTCATCTATCAGGTTTGTGTTCCCCCTATGTCCAATAAAATGTCAATAGCCAGTTCTCAAATCTTCAAATTCTGTGCAGATCATGCAGAGAGTTTTCAGGTCAGGATTATTTGATAATCATCAGGAGGATGTTGGCCATGTGGGGAGAGCTGCTGATAATGCTGCAGAGGTGTGTGGTGTGGAGGATGAGGTGGGATGTGCTAACACTGCTCTCCCAGCAAGGCAGAACTACCAAAGGAATGAGAATATAGCTTTTCTAACATTTGTACAAACCCCACGTTTTCTCCCTTGCCCCTCTGCACACACTTGTAGCCAGCCCTTTTGGGCCTGTGTTCTCCATGTGGCGTAGGTGCAGTCGTTTGTCATTACTGATGATACCATGGGGGTCACCTTCACCTCCTTTCTCCATGGAAATGCACAGGAGGGTTTGTGTGTACTGTGGCTTGGTGTAGTACTTTGTCAAGAGCTTGAAAGTTTAGAGAAAAAATTGAAGCTTAACCTTAGAATCATAGAATCATAGAATCACTGGGTTGGAAAAGCCCTTAGAGATCATCCAGTCCAACCGTATCTGTCCACCACTAAACCATATCTCTCAGCACCTCATCCACCCGTCTCTTAAACACATCCAGGGATGGTGACTCCACCACCTCCCAGGGCAGCCTGTTCCAGTGTGTGATAACCCTTTCGGTGAAGAACTTCTTCCTTATATCCAATCTAAACCTCCCCTGGCGCAGCTTGAGTCCATTCCCCCTTGTCCGATCATCTGTCATTAGGGAGAAGAGACCAACACCCACTTCTCCACAACCTCCTTTCAGGTAGTTGTAGGCAGTGATCAGGTCTCCTCTCAGCCTCCTCTTCTCCAGGCTAAACAAGCCCAGTTCCCTCAGTCGCTCCTCATAAGACATATTCTCCAGACCCTTCACCAGTTTTGTGGCCCTTCTCTGGACACGCTCCAGGACCTCAATGTCTTTCTTGTAGTGAGGGGCCCAAAACTGAACACAGTACTCGAGGTGCGGCCTCACCAGTGCCGAGTACAGGGGGAGAATCACATCCCTGGACCTGCTGGCTTAGATCCTTATGATTAAAATCCCAGGAAAACGTCTCTATAGTAAGCATCAGATATATCACACTGCTCCTGACTTCAAGTCTTTCTTCTTTTAGAAGGAATATTTTCCACCTGGCAGGAGACAATTTCCACAATGTGGAGTTCCTCCTCATTTCTCTAGTGTTCCTCTTCAACGTTCTGCCTGGCTTCATACACCATTTCTGTGCCTCTTTACTTAATAGCTTCTCTACTCTCTCTTTAGTTGTCCCACCTCCTTCTTGTCTGTATTTTCCTTCTTGGTCTTTATAGCTGCCTTTTCTGCCTTTGTCCTTTATGTCTCTCCAGTGAAATCGCCAGCCCCTGTTCCCTCCTGTATTTCCCTAGCTGAAGGTCACTCTGGGTACCCAGCACCATGCATAATGCTGCCCATTGCACGGTACAGAGCATTTGCCAAAATTTACCACCAGGAGATGCAAATTGAACCTTACATTGAGAATGTAATTTATACTCTCTGTTGGTGAAATCTCAGGGTGGTGAATCTTGCCTTAACACTTCAAATGGATGATTGAAAGTCATGTAGCTCAGTCAGTCTGAAATGTTTTTCTGTTTGCAGTTCTTGTTGTTGTATTTTAACATGTATATATGCGTTCATTAGAACTGTAACAGAAAATATGTAGAAATCTAGGAACTATGTAGGGATAGATGTGCAGATGTTGAAATGTAAAAAGCTTGCTTCTCATTCTTTGTAGTTCTTGAGGCTATTTTCTGAAAGGTGCCTAAATTTCTTATTTATGGTGTTTGTCTGCGATGATTTTTACTTTCATAGCTGAAGCAAAAGAGCTGCTCATTAGGAAGGGAATTAGCCTTCCAAGAACTGCTGTATAGCCACCACAGGAACAGATTCAGACCCGGGTTTATAAAAATCTGTCTGTGTCACAGAAACATTTGTCATGCCCTCAGTGATCAACAACCTTGTTTGCCAGTTGTTGCAGTTCGGTTTTGCTCAGGACAGAAGTATGAGCAGTTACTTTTCGCGTGACTGCACTTGTGAAAAACACACGTGGTTGAGAGGAGCTTCTTGGTCCCTCATTGCTTTTTGAAGTCTGTGTGACTTCCTTGCGGGGGCATCTTTGTTAATGACTGTATTTTGTACAGAGTCTCTTCTGGCTTACCGGTGTGTGTGGTGTGGGCACAAGTGACTCGTGTTCTTGGCTTTGTCCTTTTCGTGTCTTCTGTGTGAATTTCTCCCACTGGAGTTCTGGCTCAGCACCTTGCAGCAGGGTACTCTTCCGGCACCACAAGCAGTGTCTCACCATTAACAGAGCGCTTTGTCCAGGCTAAATCACTGCCGGAGAATCACCAGAAGGGCTATAATACCATAATGAAATCCACTAACCAGGCCAAGGAGAGCAACATCATAATGTTGCTACACTGGTAATTTTGAGCAACCCTATTTTCTGGTTAATCATGAAATGGCTGGTAGTAATTAGGTTTAAAGATAATGTAGCCTTGGCGATTGATTACATAACAATGCTGAAATGGAGTAATACAGAATACATTTCAAGAAAAAAAGCACTCGTGTTTCTGTAAAAACTATACAAAAGCGTGATTTTGCATTGTGGATACAAAGAATGTTGTATTGTTCAGGTACCCCCTGCTCTGCCTTGTGACATTAATATGAGGTTGTTTGCGCTGCATCCAGTACTTGCGTGGTCCTGCTTGCTCAGTTCTGCAGATATGCGTACATCTTCCCAAGTCATCTTCTCTTCCACTCCTCAATTTATTCTGTTCCTGTGGTTTATATGGATTGGGAGCTCTGAAACATGTAGGACAGTAGTTTGAGAACAGCACGGCTGTAGTTTTTTTGACAAACCTTCTGAAGTAGTTCAAAACATCACTGGCTTTTCAAGATGTTCCTAAACTCCACAAATGCTTTGAGATACAAGAACAGTAAAATGTCTAGTTTCCATTCAGATTTTTAACAATCTCACCCCACCTCCAAAAAAAAGACCTAAAACACGCACTTATTGGGATTCTCCATATAAATAGGGCTGGAGAGGTTACATGACTTAAAATAGGTTTTCACTTGCACAGACACACACCCCAACCTTTGATGTTTCCTGAGCTTCAAGGTGCGTGCTCAAAGACAATAAAGGCTAAATTCAGCTCTTCAGAACTAGAATAGCAACATTAAAAAGGAAAAAAATCTCCATAGAAGAACGGTCAGTAAGTGCATGTCATGCAGATTTGGACATAGTATTATTTGTTAGTCTTGTGACCCTCTGTTCTTCATAACCGAGTAGCTAAACCATTATGTGGAGATCTGGCAAGACTTGCTTATACTTCAGGTTTAATAGAAATACCTGGAAAATTGGTGAGTATGCATCAATAGTGCAGCATGCTGCAGTGTGTTGACCTTGCTGGCTGCCACGTGTCCACCCAGCTGCTTTAGCATTCCCCTGTCTCAACACGATGGTGGCAGAAAAATGCAACAAAAAGCTCAAGATAAAGACAGGGAGATTGCTCACCAATTACAGATTGAACTTGGGGAAATTAATTTAGTTTATTGCTAATTAAACAGAGCAGGCTAATGAGAAATAAGAACGAATCTAAAAACCCCTTCCCCCCACCACTCCCTTCTTCCCACCACTCTTTCCAGGCTCAACTTCACTCCCAATTTCTCTACCTCCCCTCGAGTGGCACAGGGGGACAGGGAATGGGGGTTGGGATCAGTTCCTCACACATTGTCTCTGCTGCCCCTTCCTCCCCACTCTCTTCCTCTGCTCCATTGTGAGGTCCCTCCCAGGGATGACATTCCTCCATGAGCTTCTCCAGCATGGGTCCTTGCGCAGGCTCCAGTTCTCTACAAACTCCTCCAGTGTGGGACCTTCCCACGAAGTGCAATCTTTCAAGAATGGACTGCTGCAGCTCAGGTGCCCCCCGGAGTCAGAGGTCCATCCAGCAGACCTACTCCTGCCTGGGCTCCACCCCACAGACAGTGGCTGCTGCCAGGAGCCTCCTCTAGCATGGACGCTCCACAGAGTCACAGCTTCCTTCACGGTATCTCCATCCACTCGTGTGTGGTCCTCCACAGGCTGTACTGTGGGGGTCTGCTCCACTGTCGTCTCCATGGGCTCCAGAGGACCTCTGTCACCATGGTCTTCACCACAAAGTCTAGGAGTCAGTCATATTCATTCTTACCTGTAGCCTGGGTTGTGCCCAAAACGTCTTTGCAGATGCTAACTGTGTTTGGTGATCAATTTCAGAGTCAACTGTGTCCTTTCACAGCCCTGTGTAGGGCTCTTCAAAAGCTGCCGCTTGAACCAGGGGCTGAATTTCCTCTCATGTATCCGGAAACTGAAGTGAGAGCCGTCAGACTGTAACCCAGATTGACTTTGGGCGAAGAAAGAACTCTTTCTGGGAAAATCCTGACGGCATTAGGAAATTGTGGTATGCTTTTATGATCTCCATTTGATTCCTAGAGATGGTGCTGTTGCTGGTGCTGCTACCGTGAGCTTTCTTTAACATAGGAAATAGTGAGTTCAGACCATAGCTTCAAGGTTTGAGGTAAGTCTGTGGGAGGTTTTTCTGGTTATTCCTTTGGCATGGCCCCTCAATAATACACTGAGAAGGACATATTTCAGTGTTTACACTCTCCAACATTGCCACTGATAGACTGGGTACTCAGGTGCTTTATAGGGACATAACCTGGATCTGCCTGTCTGCTCAGATTTCACCTCATGTCCCTCCTTTTTGGTCCCTTATGCACAATTTGACTTCTGCATGTCAGGACCAGCCCCAGACTTCACAAAGGAGTAGGCAGAATTCAGAGTGGTGATTTTCACAGTAAAGTGAAGAGCGAGGATGAATTTGCAGGCAGTTGTGTTGCATTCATCATTTAGACCGTCTCTGTGCTCTCAGCTGCTTGGAGAGTGTATCTGAAGAGGCACTTTGCTCTTTGTTGTAAGGGCAGCTTTTTGTGCCCTTGTTTGCTTGATTATCCTGATACTGGCTTCCACAAGAGGTTTTGAGACAACTGTTTTGCAATGCTATCCTGTTACTCACAGCTGAGCAGACGGTTTCATTTTCTTCCTACCGCCACTTTTTGCAGACCTACACCAGCAGCAGAACTCAGCTGTGAGTACTGTTCCTTGGCCATACACCCCCTCATAACTAGTCTCAGTATCAGGAGGCATCCAGCATCCAGCCATCACTTGACTGTGACCCCAGGAAAATCAGCGCATGCTCATCTCTGTCCACAACAGTTAGGTTTTCCACCATAAAACAATTTCTAACCTACCAATAGTCCTTCAAACATGTGTTCACTGGGGCTTTGCCTTGTCCCCACTAAGCACAGACATAAACAAAATACTAGCTAATCAGATGCCAATTCAAAAGTCTGGTAGTGAGTTGGGGTGGGATGGAAGCTTCATTTTTTCATTCCTTTTTTATAGCTAGGACCTTGTCCAAATCTGTGGTCAGTACACTAAATAAGTATCATGCTGATGGTATGTACATAACTGTACTAAAGCAGGGATGGCCAGTCAAGTATTTATAGCCATGGCTTGCTGTAGAATGAATGAAAACTGCTGCAACAAAAACGGCCCTGGGGAAGGACTATTTTGTTGCTCTGGATACATGGCGGAGTCAATATCTAGCTGGAGAGCAGAGCTGCCAGCACTCGAGTGAGAACGAGACACTGATGCAAGAAACAGGAAAGAAAGATTTCTGTAGGTCCTTCTTTACCATCGCAAGGAGCAGCAGCTGATCTGCAGTTCACAGGGTTTTTACACAATGGGTGATGGTCTGGTGCCAAGAGGAATACTCACCACCTGGCAGGTAATGTGTAGCATTCGTAATTTGCTATTTCAGCAGAGGAAAAAGTGGCTCTAAAATGTTTCATTTTCTTTCTTTCTTTTTTGGTGGAGGGGGCGAGGCGGGTTGTGAGATGTCCTGCATGAAATACCAATATGATAGTCTGGGTAGCAGTGAAGGGAGTGCAGTTTCAGATGCAAAAGAGTAGGAGTGGCACTTCCTTTTATCTGAGAGCAGTAGCACACTGATCCAGAGGTGGATTTGCACCCTGCCCCTCTACTTTTCCAATGAGATTCTTCTCTGACATCGAGGTAGAATCTTCCATGATCTGCTCCTTTTGTCTGGCCAGTGCCCAGACTAAAACCAGCCCAATGGTTCAAATTTTTCTCTCTTCACTCTTGTTGGTATGGAAAATACTATTCTGGACAAGCCATTGTGAAACAAATCAAACTAGTAACTCCTGCACCCTTCTGACCCTTTTCTCCTTCCACACCAGTGCAAGCATTAATCTTTCCCTTGCATGTCATTTCCCAAATATGTAAAGAAGGTTATCAGTCTGTACCTATATCCAGGTGAGTTCCTCCTATTTTTCCTGAAAAACAGCTCTAACTCAGCGCTTAGCACAACTATGTGTTTCTGTCTTCTTGGCACAGGAAGAGGCAATGTGGCTGTCTATTATACTGATATTATACAGCCACTGTCTTTTCTCCATGTGTGGGCATCATTTAATTGTTGCTACAGAGAAAACTTGCCTTCTACCTTTCTGCGTGGTGACATGGCAACCCATCAACTGGCAATCTCTGACAAAGCCATGCTGATCCAGCAGTTTCCTTTAGACACTGTGATTAATTAGGCTTTCTTGTTTAAGCGAAAGGCCACTAACTCTGTTCTTTGTTGGGTATTTTTAGATTTATTTATCCAGAATATTCATCATCATTACTGATCTGCAGGTTCCTGGATGTCTGCTAAAGGACATCTTCAGATACCACATAATTTTATGAGTGGTGATGCACTGAAACCACTTAATTCAACTGCTTCCCTAGGCTTCGTTAGCCTTGTCAGCTTGATGGTGAGAGACTTACGAGACACTTCTGTGTTGAATGGGTATGCTAAAATGTTAAAAAGTGACAGTCACCACCCAGAAATCTTAAAAAGAACAAAAGATAACTTTCTAACGGATCATACCTACTTAACCAGCCAGAAATATTTATCACATGACCCAGAGTCTACAAGCTGCAGCTGGACAAATTTTCTTCCAAGAAATTTTGGAATCAGGTTAACTAATTAGTGTTCCATGATACAGACGCAAATCTTACACTATATGAAGTCTTTAAGTGAAGACCAGTTACTTTTCAGAAAGATATGCTGTCTCTGAAATTCAATCTAAGGGACAGAAGCTTTATCAAGGGTGCTTCTGTTGGCCATGTTGAGAGAATGAAATGGAATGGAATGGAATG
>NW_010271734.1:0-3695 GCF_000690775.1 Eurypyga helias
AAGTGTCACTAAAGGCCTTTCATTTACCGTGTTTACATGTAGTCAATAGAAGAGAATGGACAAGGGTTTATTGTGAGTTATGGGGCTCTTTCTAGCTGCCACGTTATCAATATCCCCCTCTTAAAAAAAAAAAAGGGGGCAAAAAATTAGTGTTTAAAAAAACTTTAAAAAAAAAAAACAAAACCAAACAAAATAACCAAAATTACCCACCAACCTTTTGGGAAGGTGGAAGCCGCCCTCCCACCCAGCCCACAAAGCCCTTTGGAGGATCCTTCAGCTGTTCCGTATAAATCTACGGGCTCAATAGGTGGGGTTTATGCTTTTAGCAATTGAAAGAAATTACCCTAAATGAGGCCATATGGGGAAACTGTGCTCATCCTCCCCTCCCCTCTCCCCAAAAGCCGGGGAGGGTTTCGCCTGTCCTTTGTCAGGAAAAGGAGGTTCTGGGGCAGGATCCCACCGCCCTCTCCCTGTCCTGTGGGGGGGCAAGGAAAGTGCCCTTAAATCCTGGTTCTGGCACAGCTCCTACCACCCTACCCAGCACGGATCCACGCTGGGTTTGTGGGGAAGAGGAGGGTAGGGGGGTCTCCAAAGCACTGGGGTGACCCCCAGAGGTCTCTCCCCCAGAAGAGGTTTGGGGGTTGGGGACAGTGTTGGCCTTCCGACCCATTTCACCCCAATTTCCCTTTGGCTTCCCTGCCGCGTGTCCGGATCCGCTCCCTCTCCCCAGGAGGATCCAGCCCCTGCACGCACGGGGTGTTTACCTTAAATTCCAGTTTTTCCTACAGTTTTACACACTGGGCTCATCCAGCGTTTTAATCAGCTGGAAATACCAGTGACCGCCCAGGCGACTGCTTGTAATTAACCATTCGTTACAGTGGTTACACCACCCACCCACCCCCAAATCGCTGAAGATGTTGCGTAGGAAACTCGGGATCCTGCTTGGAAGTGGCACATCATAAAAAAAAAAGTGACCCATCGGGATGTGCCCTGAAATCAATCCTTCCTGAGCTGATCCCAGGCGTCGAGGCCCACGTTTTTGGTTTCTAATATGATGAAAAAAACCCTCCTGGACTCGCAGGAAAACTCGAAATTGAGGATTATTTCCCAACTGTTCTTTAATTTCTCATCAGAAGAGAATTTTTTTTGGGAAAAAAAAGGGGAAATAACAAAAATGTTGCTGATAGATTTATAATTTTATTAGCTCTAAGTACCTTTATAAACTCTTAACATCTCATTTGCAGGCACCGGGGTTATTTTTCCAAACGCTGCATAAACAAAACCGTCAGTAACAAAAGAGGAAGGTGAGTCCAAAACCATCGTAGTCTGGATTTTGGGAGCAGAAAACTCCAATTCCAGCTCATTCCCTGAAAGCCGGTGGGAGTGTGGGGAGTCCAGCAGGTCCTGGTGAGGCTGGAAATCCGGGGTGCTGCCATCTCCCCTTCCCAGCCCTTCCCCAGGTGCTCCCAGGCTGGAAAACCCTGAGCCACAACGGTTTTCTGGGAAACAGGGTTATTCCGAGTCGTGGGTGCTGGGAATTCGTCCCCTCCGCCGTGGGCCTCCAGTGCTCAGCGACTCCCCGTCGGTTCCCAGCAGCAGAAATACGTAAATACACGTGGAAGTGAGTATCCTCCGACGGGGCAGGGAGGGTCTGGGGGGAGCAGGGGGGAGTTTTGGGGACGTGGGCACATGCTTCTGCCCCGCTCCGTGTCCCTCCAGGGCCCCTGTGGGACGCTGCAAAAACGGAGCCTCCCTTCCACCCTGCAAAACACTCCCATTCTTCACTTGGATATTTGTATTTTTCTCCTGCTATTTCCCCTTCTTCCCTGCATTTTTCCAGGTGGGATTAATTCCCATTTTCCCTTGCATTTATCCAGCTGGGATTCCCTGCCCTGAAAGGTGCCCCAAGGGCAGTAATCATGCATAGAAGCTTCTTGCACCCCCAGATTGACCCAGGGACACCCCGTGTCACTCGAGGGTGGCTGCTGGGCACCCATCGTATGTCCTGAGTGGGGACAGGGCCTGGCAGAGCTGTGGGATGAGGGGGCAGGATAACACCATGACACCCCCAATTTCCTTCCTTATCTCCTGTTTTCTAGGGCTGGGAAGAGGATCTGGCACCGAGGGAACTGGGGAGCCCTGGCTGCCCTGATCCTGCCCAGCTCAGCCCCCCCTGGAGAGCAGCACCCTGGGCGATGCGAGGTGGGCTGGATGCGGCCCTGGGCCGGTTGGAATGGGGGTGCCCCCTCCCCGGGGCTCCCTAACGAGGTGGGGTGGGGGGGCTGCAGGGCTGGCTGTTGGCCCAGCCAGGGGGAGCTCCTGGGTGTCAGCTTTCCCTATCTCGCCCTAAAATCTCAGCAGCCTGAACTCTGTGAACCCAGAGCGGGACCAGCTGTGCTCCCCCCCAGCTGTGCTCCCCCCAGCTGTGGCCCATCCAGCTGTGCTACCCGGGGGAGAAGCCCCTTTCAGTTGGTTATGGGCTGCCCAGCAACATCCTCCCCTGCCTATCCTGCCTGTGGTGCGGGATGGGGGGAGGCACAGGGGGGTGAATGGCTGGATGTGACCCCAGGATGCAGGTTGGGGGGTGAGCTCAGGGGATGTGGGTCCCTGGGGTGCAGGTTGGGGTGCACAGCTGGGATGCGAGCACACGGGGTGCAGGTCAGGATGAGGGTCCCTGGGGTGCAGGGTGCATGGTTGGGGTGCAGGCACATGGGATGAAGGACCCTGGGGTGCAGGTTGGGGTGTGAGCACACAGGTCAGGATGAGGGTCCCTGGGGTGCAGGTCAGGACCTCAAATATACTTCTTTTTCCCCTTTTCAAATATGAACATGTTTAGTGTCCTCAGCAAAATCGCACACACGACTCCCTCCTTGAAGTCGGTTGCCAGTGAAGACAAGGAGAGGTACGTGGGTTTCAAAATAGATATTTTTAAAATTTGAAATGTGAGAAAAATCGAGACGGGAGAAAAGGCACCGGGGAGCCCGTGGTGTGTTTTCTGCATTACAACCTTTTTTTTAGGTAGTTATGCGTGCAGCTGCGCTCGCCTGCATGTTACGGGTCTTCACGTCCACGCGCACGCGTGTGCTCAGCTCCTTGCAGCATGTATGTCCACGCGTGCGTACATACAATTTAACGTGCTGCCCCAGAGCCCCGTGATCTCTTTTGGGATGGCTGAGGGGTACTGGGGCCATGGGGGGAGGCAGTACAACCCTCTCGGTGACCCCCTCACCAAGAGCAAGGGGGTTGCAGACCCCCCCGGTGCTGGTCATACCCTGCTGATGGCTTTTTCTCTTGAGGAACCTTTTGGAATAATTAAACAACATGGCAACTGGAGGAGAGGCTTTTAGCGGGAGGGGGGCTGCTTCTGGGAAACACCCCCCTCTCCCCTCCCCCGGTGCATCTGGAGGCAAACCCTGCCTTGTGCTCTGGAGATCGGGGGAGAAACGTGGGGTCGGCAGGATTGGAGCTGCCGTCCAGGAAAATTGAATGACGCCACCCCCACTATCCTCCCGGTATATATATTTATAACATCCCAAGGGTGTAGCTCTGTCTCTCTTGGTTTAAAACAAAACCAGACAGAGTCTTGAGGGTCAAAAGGGAGGTGGGGGAGGGCTTTCCTCTACCTACCCCCAGACAAAGATCCCTTTGAATCTAATCAAGCAGAAAAGAAACCCCTTTCCTGTGTGTTTTTGTAC
>NW_010271735.1:0-434 GCF_000690775.1 Eurypyga helias
AAGCGACCCTGCTGAGCTCCCCGCTCCGTCACCAAAACGTGGCCGTGTCAGGGTGGGGGCTGGGTGTCCCACCCCCGGAAAAACGGACTCTTTTTGCAGCTGTTTTGGGATTTAAGCCGTTTGTTGGGTTCGGGACGGTCGGTTGGGGCGTAGCTGAGGTGTCGGGGCTCCGATTTTCCGGCCCGCGGGTGAAATCCAGAGCGGACACGCGTGCCGTCTTCCCGCGGTGTGCGAGGTGCCGCCCTCAACCCCCCCTCGGCCTCCTCCTGCTAATCCCAGGGGCCGAAATCCACCCAATTCTCCCCCCGGGAAGGTGCCAGGGAAGCTCCAGCTCCGCGTAACGACCTTTCGGGAGGCCGTTCCCGAGCTGGCGCGTGTGCCTCTCCGTCTCGGTGGGGATTTGCCCCGTTGCTGGTTGTTCCCGATCCCAGAAT
>NW_010271736.1:0-6316 GCF_000690775.1 Eurypyga helias
CAGGGCTTACGTGTCTCTAGGTGTGAGGAGGGCTGGGGCATGCGACACAGGTGAAGCTGGGGACACTGGCGAGGGTAGGGCAGTGGTGTTTCATATGTAGCACTGCGGAGCGAGCATACAGGGAGCGAGCACAGAGCAGCGGGAGCAGGCGGGGAGAAGGCAGGATAGGGCTGGAGGAGGGCAGCTCCCTAGCTGCCTTCCCTTGTGCAGCTCGGTGGAGACGCCCCGCTGCTGGAATTGTATCTGTTGACCAGGCCGGATGAAGTGCAGCACCAGCTAAAGCAAGCACCAAGCAGCAAGAGCTCCTGCTGAGGCGGAGGTCCTTGACTGCCCTTGCACTCTGGCAGGAATTACAGAGTGGGTTACAGCCACAAGGTGACCACAAGGACTGAGGTGCTGAGAACACAAAAAGTTTAGAAGACCGGAGGCTTTTCAGCCAGGTTATTCTGTATTCAGGACTCCTTCCCAACTCGTTTTCTCTATAATCTTGCATCGTTCCTGCTGTTTCTGTCACATTTCCCAATTTGCTCTGTTTGCCCTGAAGATCAGGTCTTTGACGTGGGTTGATTTCCAGTTTAACATGTTTCTGGCACCTTGCTGTAGGAGTGCTTCCACTTTCTTAAGTTACTGCAGGATTCTTGGAAACACAGTTTCTCCTCAGTGTTTTCTGAAGCCAGAAAGCAAGCTTTTCTGCTCACAGTTCCCACAAGTATCTGAATTCAGGCATGATATTCTTACTGATGACACAGTCCTCACAAATTCAGCAAGCCAGCTGTTGGGGTGCCACTAATAGTGAAAAGGCTTCCCATTTCCATGTGCTCCATCCCCTCTCTGCCATCCTCACCTTGCCCACCCTCACCCCCATTTCTCAAGCACACTGTAAATGCCTCACGTTTACTTAGTGAATACTGTTTGTTTGTTGGTTTTTTTTTTTAAATATTTTGTCTGTTAGAATACATCTACTGGGAAAATATCTAAATCTCCCCAAAGGCATTATTTAGTTCTGTGCTATGTAAGTAGGGGGAGAGGAAGGGAATACTGACGAGGGCAAAGATCTCTCCCTTTGGATGAGTTTAATGTCATTAGGAGGCATGTAGCCAGTATCACAAGGCAAGAAGTGAGCTAGTACAGGCAGGATGGGATGCAGTGTGTGGAAACCTTGAAGCTGCATTCAAAAGTTAAGCCATCCCAGAGTTCCAGGGGAGGGATAGCCGCGTATTACTGATAAACTGGACTTGAATCTCCTTCCTGGAAGACTCATACCAAGTGTTACGGTTAATTGTGCTTTCTGAGTACCAAAATAAAAGGGATTTTCTATTATCAACTGTAAATGTATTGCCCTTTAGAGTTGCTAGGTTCCCCTTGTTCTAATGCACTCACCCTGCATTCCCCCTGCCTTAACAGCCTGGCACAGTTGGCATAGTCCCCAGTACAAGGAATGAGATGAGACCCCCTGCCTGGTCAGCTGCTGGTGGTTGCCCTGCTGCCTTCTCTTCCTCAATCCCTCTGGCTCATGCCCTCCAACTTGGGGTTGCAAGTGCACACCCCACAGCTATAGCCTGCGTGGGCTTCCACTGGTGGCAACAGCCGCAAGGCTGGTCTATGCCGTGCAATTGTCATCTGCACATGCTCCATCAGATCTTTCTGCTCAGAGCTGAAGGTGGCTAACCACCGTCGCCCTTCTGTGGGTCATGCAGCTGAGGACGTAGCAAACACCTTTGGGTAAGGGGCTGACTGTCTTGGGAGGGTGGGGGAGTGCGAGGAAAGCCAGACCGAGGTTCCGTACCATTCTGGGTTGCAATAAGCGGTTTTGCAAAGTGTTGTAGGAGGCTGTCTGAGGCTCTGTTTCCCTTTTCACGTGTGTCCTGTCAGCACAGTGTCCTTGTACCTTAATGTCGGGAAGAACTGAGGTAAAAGGCTCATCTCTTGGTAATAACAGTTCCACTACAGATTAAACGCAGGTATTCCATTAGACCCATTAGGGTCATTTTTGCTGCAAAGTTCAGGATAGGTTTAAATGAGAAGCTGCTGTGGGTGGGTCTTGGTGGCAGATCAGAGGCTGATGATGGTCATACTCTGAATATGGGAAGTCATAGCAACAGCCTAGAGAGCTCACAGAGTATTGCTGTAGAAGTTTGAGATGACAGAGTTTTCCAGTAGTTTTCTTTATAATAACATGTTGTTTTTATTTTCCATGGTCTTCCATGCAAACCTTGCCCTCCCTCGCTGGACCTGTATTGTTGATATATTTGCTTCTACATTGAGTGTGGTGCTCAGTCATCTTTAGGGTACTTTAGTGGAAGATAGGAAGGCACAGTCCTGTGCTGTCCAGGATATAATCCATTTGCTTCATGTTCTTTCAAGTTTAATTGACTGAGGCATGTGGGAGATTACTGGAAAAAAATAATTTAAAAAAGCATTAAGTGACTCCATGATAATCAAGTGAATCGTCTGAAAATGCACAGCTGCAAGCAGTAATAATGCATAAGAATGTTCTTGTAAAGTACTTCTTAGGGTGACTGTTCTTTCGGCTGTAACAGTTTGGTGAGGATCATGGTCTTTGTTTCTGCTGCTGCTACTAAAAGTAGAGGGACAAAATAGAATGTGGCATAGGGGCACAGTATTAGAAAGGACATTACATGCCTGTGATCTGGTAGACATGCCAAGTTTTGAATTCTGAAGATAATCTTTCCATGCTATGAAACTTTGCAAGATTTTCAGAAAGATATTGCTGGAACCTTAATTGTGAGTCAGTATATGGACTTTATTGCGTTACTCTTTCAGCCCAAATTGCAGGAAGTCTCTAAATTGGAGTGTTTATTACTTAAAATCAATTAAATGTCAGTTTACTGTTTGGTTCAGAGACAAAATGAACAGCTTCTGGGCCAAGAGAGGATGAGGCTGTTCATTCTTGCCATCAAAACGAAGAGAGCAGAGGGAGATGGGTAGCACGTGTGCACTTCTGAGGTCTGCACTGGCCTCATGGAGTTTTGTAAAAGCGCAAGGTGACTCTTGTTGCAGTGGTCATTGCAAAAATCTCTTTGTAGTAGTCACTGCAGATAAAATATCTATGTAATCATACATGCAATTTTACTTTCAACATACTTGATTTAAAATAGTAAATATTGCTGTATTTCTGTAATAAATAATATTTCTGAGTAGTAGAGAAGTAATGGCATTGTGACAAATGCTGGAGGCAAAACAATTTACTCCTGTTTGTATTAATATTGGGCATGCACAAAAATGGGAACACTGCTTTGTGCAACATATGTTGAAGAGAAAAAAAGAAAATATGATAAAGAGATAGTGCCAGGTAATTTGTGCATTCTGAATAATCTTAAGTATTCTACTTACTTTATAAAAACCCCAGCAGTTTCAGTGTGCATGAAGGCAAAAATCTAAACCTCTGTAGTTTAGATGTAGAAGTACAGAGAACATGCGCTTGTGATAGGCCTGTACGCCGTTATAAATGCATTTATGCTTGAGGATGGATTCAGTGTTACTGTTTTCAGGCGTTTTGCAAAATGTAATTCCTGTCATCTTTGTTTTGCTTACCCATACACAATACTGTTTTAAGAGCTGGCATCCATTTCTGACAGCTGTATTAGGAAGATTGACTCATTTAAACATTATAGTTTAAAAAGGGGAGAGACAATATTCAAAACAAACATCTTCAGTATTTATTTTTGTAATGATTTTCTTTTCATAGTAAAGATACACGAGTAGACGGTTGTATAGACTAGAAGAGGTTTTGTTAAAGTCTATTTCCCAATGTTCTGTGTTTTTATTAATGCTTCAGTACAGTTGGCACTAGTGATTAAATCACAGCATAACTACAACAGTCTTGCAAGGCATGTTGTCCAAAAGCTGTTTCATGAACTGAAAAGAAGCCATAAAAGGACACACTCAAATTCAGAACAATTTGAAAAAAATCCTTATTTCTACTTCAAATTATTTACATGGCATGGGCATAAATGAAGCAATGAACTGTGTGGCTAATGGAAAATTTGCTTTCTTGAGCTTGATTCTAAAAGTGTGTCAAAGCACATACTAGAGCTCCTAGTGATTCCAGTGCCTCTCCTGATGGATGGAGTTTTACCCTACACATTTTCTGAGCTAAAAGTTTGTCTCCCAGTTGTCAGCCCACAACAACTGGAAACGCTTCTGTTTTTGTTTTTTTTTTTTTTTAAAGAAGTCTTCCTTGAATTGCATTTCTGTGGTAACACGTAGCTTTGTGTAGAAAGTATTTGTGTAGTAGTTTAGTATTTAGAACAGTTGAATGAATAGAATGTAAATGTAGAATTTGAAGGTCTAAAAAGGTTTTAAAAGATGGGAAAAAATGACATAAATGTGGAGAAGTCTGATCAGTAAGATACCAGTTTTGTTCTGCAATCAATGAAACAACATTTCTTCAGCTGCCTCGCTTGGCATGGAGCTAGGAGTGATGGAAATACACCTTTATTATTGTTCCTGAGGTCTGTAAATTATGATAAATTAAGAGGTTTGCAAATCCACATGCTGTGAATTACTGCTTAGTTTTACCTTCAGGGAGAAGCAAGAGTGGGAAGTCAGGAGAGACATAAAGTGATATTGAATCTCACAAGTAAATGCTGTCACAGGGCACAAGCATAACATTTAATCTGTTCTTAAAGGAAGACTATTCACTGGTGTGTTGTGTTCCACAGATAATCAGGGATATTTATGTTATAGTTGCCATCAGGGAAGATGGTATTGCTGGTATTGATGGTATCTTTCAGTCATAGGTTAATGCAACTGTATTATTAGGCTTAAATAGGAAATAAAATTGTTTGATACCACTGAAGTGAGAATAAATGAGGTTCAGCTGTGTGGGATATGTCTTTACTATGTATACACTCCATTCTCACCAACTGACTGTGTCAGTGGAAGTGCTGCTTTAAAATAATCTGTTGGAACAGAAAATGCAGATTCTGCTGATTTGCATTTTTTCTCCTGGGAAGGATACTTGTTTTCCTTGGAAAATATTTTCATTATAGTAGAAAATTGAGAAACCAAATTTTTTTTTCCTCAATTTTTCTTCTTTCATTTCCTTCTGAAATGTTCCAACCCTGGAGAAAAAAAACCTAGTGAAACAAAACATTTTCCTAATAGCAGCAAGAGCAAGTCAAATGAAGCTTGAAGATTTTCCATGAACTGTACTTACAATTTTGACAGCTTTCCTGTCTGCTAGCAACAATCCATAGACTTCAAAATTATCTGCAAAAACTGGGAAAAGAGAACGAGGTAGACAAACAGTCATGCTATCATCAGATCTTGAGGTAGAAATCTCAGTTAACAGAATGCGTTGTTCTGCACATTTTTTAAAATTTGAAAACAGATCTTGTAATTCTAAGAGAAAGAGAAATGGCTAACCATAGTTAGTGCTTTGTGAGGGTTAGCAAAGTATAATGTTTGTTTGCTTCAGATGTTCATTTCAATGTAGAAATCTTTTTTTTTTAAAATTAAAATAGTTCACAAAACAAGGCCAAATAAATCATCTGTTAATCGTTTGCTTTTCTGCACTTATTTGGAGCTCCACTTCTAAATAACCATTAAGGGCCTCACACAAGTGCTAGACCCAGAAGGTGATCATGTATATGTGAAGGAACAGCTTGTTATAGGATAGAGGCAGGTAGTGACACCTACTGCGCTGTTGCTTTGCCACACAGACATCAGAGTTGTGAAATCCCCCTCAAACTAGAGAAGGAAATCTGAAATTGAACTTCCAGTCTGCTTTTAGATGGTGAGTGGGAAGAATTCAGTATTTTGCCTCTCCCTCTCTCTGCCCCTCCCCTTCCTCTCCTTTCCAAACCACTCAGTAGTGGTGTTTTTTTTTTTTAAATTTATTTAAAGAGGGGATATTAAAACCCCCTAAACTTTGGCAATATCCCCTTAAGCCTCCTTATGCAGCTGCCTCAGTTCTCACCTGTGACAGTAACCCCCCTTTCTCCCTTTTTTTTGTGTCTGCGTGTTTTCCAGGAACTGGAACTCTTTCATATTTCTTTGCGAATACATTTCTGGTTGGCTCCTAGATTATTTATGTTGAGCTGAAACTGTAGTATCTGTGTAGGGGATGAAGAAAAGGTTTTGAAATCTGAACCTTGCAATGGAACTGCACGTAATACCAAACACATTGAGTCAGTGTTTAATAACACCACCTGAAAGCTTTTTTAACTTGAAGAATGGTGGGAACTTCCCCTGCTCAGCTGTGCCCTGGGAAACACACCCTCTTCATCTGGAATAGCCAAGGAGTCACTGATGGCTGGAAAAGGAGCAGGACAGCCATGGGTAGGCAGAG
>NW_010271736.1:6330-7900 GCF_000690775.1 Eurypyga helias
GCCGGGGCCTAGTACGTAGCGGTACTTGTGATTGCACTGAAAGGCTGCTCTGTGACAGGCAATTCGCTTGATGCTGTCTGTCGTGCTAGTTAAAGCTCCAACCCTGCAAACTGTATCTACAGAGATAATATATAGTGATATTTATATATAGCGATATCTGAGGGGATTTTCTGGTTTGTGGGGATACCCAGAAAGGTTTGTGAGCTTAGCAAATGACTAGCAGGGCTGTGATTTTGCTTTACTGCCAGTACACGGGCCACTGGGGTTCAGTGTGCCATCAGGATACAGTATTTTTTGTCAGCACCCTAGATTAGCATGCAGTCAACTCATGTACGTTTATTTCTTTGCAAAGGAATAGGTTCCATTCATGGGCTTCACGGTTCCTATCCTATACATAGAATCATAGAATGGTTTGGATTGATGCATACCTGTATGTGTGTGTGTGTGTTTATTAATTTTCAAAAGCTTAGTACCATTCAGAGTGCTTTACTTCTTTTTCCACCTAGATCGGCAGATTGGTTATTGGACAGAATGGTATCTTATCCACACCTGCTGTTTCATGTATCATCCGAAAGATCAAAGCAGCTGGTGGAATTATTCTAACAGCTAGCCATAGTCCTGGGGGACCTGGAGGAGAGTTTGGAGTCAAGTTTGAGGTGGCCAATGGAGGTAGGTTTTTTTTTTAATAACACGTTAAAACATTGCGTCTTGGTGTGACTAAAATACACTGACAAGGATAACTAGCTGACCATTTGTTTTTAATTTATTCTGTTAAATCGACGAAGAACATATGTTTTGGTTTTGGTTTTCTTTTCTTTTTCTCCCAGTAATGAGTGTATTTGTTTACATGGGTCTGTACAATAGGCATTAAATGTTCACTGAAGTCCCTGTGGTAGCTGTTAAGTTTTCTATAAACAAAGAGATTTGCCATTTCTATAGCATTTTATGTAGTCTGCCAGATCATTGTAACAGTTCTGATCCTTTTATTAAGTTGACTATGAGTGCACTGTGTTTTGCTTATATTTTGTGTTGTTTGTCTTGGCATTTACTTTGAAGTGTATAATTATGGAAGTGCTGTAAGCAGTGTAAGCCATTGTCTTGTATGTAAGAAAGCACTTCTCAAGTTCACCCTGGAAATAACTGGTCTTATCCAGGGAGAGGGTTGTGACGTTTTAACTATTGTAATTTCGCTGTTGAATAATGAGAACTTGAGAAGGGGATGCTTCTCCCTTGTCCCTTGTTTAATTGAAAAACGTGCATGGTTAAACCAACATGATTTTATAAACAGAATAGGCTTGAATCCCAGAGAGATTAAAGGGATGGTGTCAAGTCAGACAGTGGGAAAGCCAGGGTCACAGCGGAAACATACCAGAGCCAAACCGTTAGGTGCGTTAGCACTCTATAAACTTGAAAACACCGTGTACACCTAAAACCTGTTTGATAACAGGGTAACGGTGGTGTATTCTTTTTAGTATACTTTGCCTTTTTAAAGAAAATTCGGCCAGGCTATTAGGCTTTAAATATGAAACACTCCTCAAGCACAGGTCACAAGAGTCGTTTATTTATGATA
>NW_010271736.1:7931-16159 GCF_000690775.1 Eurypyga helias
TGCAGCTGAGAAAATGTAGGTTAAGTATTAGGCAAGGTTTTTGAGCTGAGAGAGTGGTTAGGCACCATGACAGGCTCCTAGGGAAGGCTGTTGTTGCGCTGCGTTCTTGCCTAGTCTGTTTTTTAGTTCCAGGTCAGTCAGAAATTTGTTTCTGTAGCTGTAGGGGAGAATGCAGGGCGACACTAGCATCTCCCTTGCTGGAAGTATCAATAGATAATACATCCATCTATCAAGGATGATCTGGAGCTAATGAAACCTGACCTCGCCTCTTGGATGCGTTTGGATTAGATGAGTAAGAAGTAATTTTCTAAGACAAATGAAGAGTTAAGCAACTGTTACTTACTGTATTGCCTTGGACCATCTGGTACATGGCATCCGAGATGAAACACGATTTATCTGGCAAAGCTACACTGAATACAGCAGCGCGGCTGTAGGAGTGGGAAGTGGCTTCGGGTTAGGAGAGAGAGCACATAAAAGAGAATAAAGGAAGTAATTTTTCAGAGTGGAAGTGTAGCTTTAATATAAGAAGTGAAGAGTCAGATAAGCCAGACTTTTGTTGTAACTCAGACTCAGCTCTTGCACTACATATGGCATAGCTTATCTGGTAATTTTTGCATCTAGCCTGCAACTTTTATTTTATTGAGAGTAAATCTTTAAAAATAGAGACAATCTTTAGGATTTGGCAGTAAAAGTAATGCACAAGTAAGATGTGATTTCAGTTTCTGAATGACATAGCTGTTCCAGGTCATAATTGCTTGTTAAGCAATTAAGGTCTTTTGAATTCTAACAAACATACATTTCACTAAGCCACTGGGGGAAAACTGCAAGAGAACATCACTGTCAAACTGGTAAGACTGGTAAAAATGCTAATTATGTCTAATGAAATAATGAAACACAAAGCTGTCTCACCTTCACAAGTGTGCATTTGCAGAAAGCCCTGTGAAAAACCAGAAGCTGCTGCTGAAGGACAGACTTTAATATATATGTTGAGATTCTGTATAGAGTAAAAAATTGCAGTCTTTGAGCAATATACCCAAAGAAAGATTACTGTACCTTCTTTGGTTCCCTTATCCCTCCTGCCCTGGAGAAGGATTGTTATAAATACTCCACGTGAATCAAAATGTTGTGTGTAGTGCACTGTATTTCCATGTTATATTTTTTCAAAATTTGTTTTAAAACCTGTGTTATACTGAAAGAAAAGAACTTATTTACTATAGTTCTTTGTTTGGGTTTATTCTATAATAGCTCAAATATATTCAGAAAAAATGCTTGCTTTTTAAAAAATAAATAACCCAGCACTTTCTTTTTTCTTATAGGACCAGCTCCAGATATAGTTTCAGACAAAATCTATCAAATAAGCAAAACCTTGGAGGAATATGCCATTTGTCCGGATCTCAGAGTTGATTTATCACGCCTAGGAAGACAAGAATTTGATCTGGAGAACAAATTCAAACCTTTCCGAGGTATCAATGTGTGCATTTATGCATGCTACGTCCACCAATTCTAAATCGTAGAATTGCTGAAGAAGTATGATGGGTAATATTTAAACAGAACTTGAGTTCTTCCAAATGCCTTACTTCAAGTTCTCAAAATATTAGGCAGGATAGAAGTGTTGTGTTTGTTTTGCGCATAAGGAAGCTGAGTTTCAGACTTCAGGTGCATCAGGGCTTATCATTTAGCCAAATACTTAGCTAAATACGTGCTTAAGCTTGCTAGTAGTTAAACAACAAACACAGACATTTTTTGATTTGGAGTGGTTTGCTCATGGAAGTCTAATTGACAAGAGTTCATGAGAGTCTCAGTTTACTCATTCTTTGCTCACACTTTCTGAAAAGATATGACATGAATAAGGCACTATACATCCAGAGACTCCAAATGTAAAGGGAATGCTTAAGCACGTTTCATTTTAAGCATGTGAATACTTTCTTTGCTGACACTTGATGTGAAATGAGCTAACACAGCCACTTGGTCCTCAGGGAGTCAAAAGCAAAGGAAGGGATCCAGATGGTATTTCAAATACTGTAAAACTCTGTGGCCTCAGGAACTCTTCCTCAGTCCTGATGTCCTAGAATAAACGGCAGTTTATTTTCCACCAAAACAACATGTTTTGAGACAAAATACATTTTGATAAATATAGCTTTTGATTAAAGAAAATCTTAAATTATGATTTTTTGATTGCAAAGAACATGTTTAGGTTTTTAAGCAAATAGCAAAAAAAAAAAAAATCAGTTGCAGCATCACTCTGGAATCATGTGGTTGCCACCATTTTAAATTTTGCTTTTCAACTTCTTAATCTCTCACAATTGTATTTTTCTAAATGAAAATGAAACACACCCCACTCCCCTCCCTACCCCTGGTAGCATAAGAATAGATTAAAAATAATTGAATGTTGTCTGATATTTTTCTAAGGAAAAATAATTTCCCAGTCATCTCTTCCCAGAATACATCATCCTGCAAGGGATCCCTACTGAAACGATGTAATTGACTTAGAATTGCAGGACTAAGTATAGTTTACACAGGTCTGAATGCAGAATGAAAGTGCAGAAAGAATGAAAATAATTTTAAAAGTATTTTAAGTTACTGTGTGATGTATTTGAAGTTTCTGCTTTTTCAGTTGTATGAACTATCTCCTGTGACTCAAACCTACACAGGTACTGAAGCAACTGAGAGTAAACCAGTTGGGTTTGCAGGAGCTAAAATAATTTTTAGCCTTCAGTCTTACATGCACTTAACTTGTGGGAGCAACTGCACTGCAACTGGGGCATTTGTCCATATGTGGAAAGGTCAGACCCTACTTAAACATTGCTAGGAACAGGGAATAGAAGATAATAGGGTAATGTAATTTTAGTGAATTTAGTGTTTTCCAGCGTTGAGAACCTTTTTTCTTTGTTTCTGCATTCAGGTGTATTGTTATAATCTATTCTAAGCATTTTTCTCAGGCTCGAAAAATGTCTGTGTCATTTTCTTGTTGTCCTAAAGAAGATCATTCGGGTGAGGTCAGTGTTTCTGAGGAAAATTGGCTGATATTCTAAGTAATAATTGAATTTGTAGCTAAAATATTTCAAGATACTAATTTAACCAGATAAAGACACTTGTATAACATACGCTTTTTGCTTTAATCATGAAAAGTAATACATTACAAGATGACTGAGAAGTGGCTTTTGACAGTGATTTGGAAACTGTCTTCATTATGACAGACTTACTTTAATTAATTCATTTTTGTTTTATGTTTTACATCTGAAAGAGCTACAAAAATTGTAGTGCTCTGCTTTTATGAATTTAAAATTCAAATTGCCAAGACGTTAGCAAAAAACAGATGTTGTATCTGAGACTTAACTTTCCTAAATCTGTGAGACACAAAATGTGAAAGTATAGTGGTAGGTGGACAACAAGCTGGAGAGAGATATTCCAGGTGCCAAAACCGAGAAGAATAGGCTGTATGTCTTCTGATGGAATGGTGCAGACAGACAGTGCTGTCAGATAGAAGAACATCTGACTTCAACTTGGCGTGGACATCTTCCATCCTCTGCGAATAAACCTGTTGAGCTTGAAAAGTTGTTCAGTGATTTAGTGAATGATAAGTAAAGGGTTTCCTTTGATAAAATGTACTCTCCTGAATTTTTTCAATGAAATAGGAACTGTCAACTTATGTTACCTCTGCAGTCCTTTAGCAGGCATACTTGCTGATCTTTACAAGGCTTAAAGCTTGATGGTAGCCACACTGAAATCAGTGAAGTCTTTGGCTTTTCCTCTATGGGCTTCAGAGCAGATCTGTATTGTGTAGGGGTTGCATGTTCTGGTTTTAGTTGAGGTGCGTGGCTGGTGGAATTGTGCTGAAAGAGACATTTGCCCATGTATGCGCTGCAGTGACTTTTTTCTGCCTAATTTTTCTAGTGGAAATTGTGGATTCTGTGGATATCTACCTCAGTCTCCTTCGAAGTATCTTTGACTTCAATGCGATCAGAAATTTGCTGACCGGACCCAACCAGATTAAAATAAGGATCGATGCCATGAATGGAGGTATGAACTTAATTTGCTATCAGGACAAAATTATAGGTACACCACAATAGCTTCCCAATAGAGATGGTGCCCTGCAATAGTTTCCCAATAAGGTACAGTGTATGAAAGTCAGAATTTTTGGTAAGTTTAAGGGTAATAAAATGGATTTTAACATTATACTGGTAACAAAGGCAATCTTAACAAGAGGTTAGGTCACTTATTAGGCAGACATTTATCTTCCTTGATAAGTGAAGGCATATGTGTCCAATAAGTGTTGTCTTTCTGCATTTGGAAGCAAGCAGGATGAGGTAATCTTGCCATGAGAGAGTGATGAAGTATGTTGCAGTGTGCAGTAACCAAGGAGGTTTCAAGGCAGACTCTACTAAGAATAAATTCTAAATGGTGTCAAATTAGTTAAGTCTGAATGCATTGCACCCAAGAGTCAGTACAGAGTTGACTGAGGCTTCTGTTTCACTAATGTTAACTGTTAAAAATTTCAGTGTACTGGGGGCAAGATGAAAGAAGGTGTCACAGGAGACAGCAAGGGACCAATTCTGTGCCAATAGTAAAAAAATTACAAGCCATGTCACTTGCGGAAACATAGATCAGTACGGGATCTATCTTAGGCTACATCATAAAAAAAAATACGTAAAGATTTCTACAGATAATGACTTGAAGGATAGGAGTGTAAGTAATGCTATTCAGCATTATCTTATGGAAAACAAATTCTGTCAAACAAACCAGGTTTCATTTTTGAATGGGATTACAAAAATAGACTGCTAAAGGTAGCTGGATAGACTTAGAAAGCTTTTGTAAAGCATTTTATCTAGTACAGTGTGATAGTCACTCTTGAAATGATTGAAGGGACTCTTGAAAAGACCGTGGGCCCAGAGTCAGTGTGTAAACTCACAGTTTTACCAGCTAAAGGGCAGATTATGTCCTTGAACAATGCAGATAGGGCAGCGAGGAAGGCACTGCCTCCTGTCACGTACAGAACTGGAGAGAACATTACTCAAGTAGTTTGTGGAGTTCTGATATCCAGATCTGTAACTGAGTGTTGAAAAATTTTACACATGGTCAAAAAGAGGCATAGTCTGGCTGAGTATTAGGAAAACTGATGCATCACAGACATTTTAAAGGACTGAGTTTGTTTTCTTTATTTACAAAGGGATAAAGAATTGGCTTTATGACTGTATATTGGTGGAGAAATAGCCATGGTATAATACAGAGTACGCATGCAGTAAGAATATTCAAGAATATTTGTTTATACAACAGAGGAAGTTTTTCTGTTTTCACAGAAAAATTATTTATCAGTCTTCTATTCCCCCAAATACTAAAAGGAATCAATAGTGACAAGTTGAGGCCAGACAAATGAAGATTGAAATGTAGCTCACATGTTTAGGGGTAACAGTGAATAATCACTGGAGCAGTCTGCCAAAGATAGTTAGGGCTTGTCCTTCTGTTGGTGGCATCAGGCTGCAAGACTTTGGATTTTTGGCCTTAGCCAAAAGTGAGTCTCTTGCCACGGTATAGTGAATGTTAGAGAGGACCACATATGTATGTGGACAAGCTGTCGTCCAGAGTTTGTTTTAGCTATGCACCTCTGGAATATGGTTGGATGCTTGTAGGCATTGATAGCTTAACATTGCCATAAAAAAAGAGTAATTTCTCAGGAACCTATTTTTGGTATTTTTTTCCCACCTGACTCAGGGATGCAGAGACCTCAGTCAGTTGCTAGTGTCTGTTCAGCCACCGAATACATGGAACAGTTACATATAATAGGAGCTGGGGTCTTGGTTGCCTTCGTTTTGTTGGTTAACAAAACAAAGAAGCTATTTTGGAGTTAGTTTTGAGAAAGTTTTTATTTATTATCTACAAGACAGTAAATAAAATGTGGTAAAATTATTAGGTGGACAAAACTGTCGGAATTTTAGCATGAATTAGAATGTTGACATAAATGTATTTTCCATTTGTATTCCCCTACTGTTTATTTTCCTTGCTATTGTGTCTTAAACTCTTGTTTGCATTCTGGAACACAAAGAAGAACATCTTATTTTCATTCTAGTGTGAAAAAAACCCTCTGTGTTTATGATAAATGCTTTATTTAATAATGGGTAAATAAAACTTGCGTTTTTCACCATTCAGTCGTTACTTTTCACTTTCACTAGTGAGGAACTGTGTTTTTAATGCTGAATTGCAGATTGACTGTTCACTGGGGGGACAGTCACATACTCCTGTGGGGAATAATAGTTTGTTTTTTCTTGCTAGGACAGATTTATAGAATTGTTGAAGATATGTTTCATAAATCTCCATGGTGCTGTGAAGAATTTGAATGTCAGGCATATGCTTTTGTGATTGCATGGCAGATTTCTGTATTTGCAGTTATGGGACCTTATGTGAGAAGAATCCTGTGTGATGAACTGGGAGCTCCTGCAAACTCTGCCATAAACTGTATTCCTCTGGAGGATTTTGGTGGACAGCCTCCTGATCCCAATTTAACATATGCAACTGCCTTGCTGGAGGCTATGAGAGGTGGCGAGTATGGATTTGGAGCTGCTTTTGATGCTGATGGAGTAAGTATTTTGATCTGTCTGGAGGTTTCACTGTAGTTATTTTGTTTGGGGGTCAGATACGGGTCATGTAAGTATAATTTATTTGCTTTTCAGTAAGCCCTCAAAGCTGAAAGTGATATTACTTTCAGGTACAGATGATAGCATTTGCAACACATAAATCAGACACATATGTTGTAATTTGTCTCAGCAGATGACTGCAGATCAAGCAGGATTGAATGCAGAATGAGAATTCTTTAAATATTGAGCTGGTTTTGTCTTGTACTGGTGTAACATTTATTCCCTGGGTAGGAAGAGACAGCATATATAGATAATACGGACTTGTCACAGGAAGTAGTAACTGAGTTCAGTCCTTTTCGGTTAACGTTGTAAATTGAGGGTTCTTTAGCTAAATAAAGCACTGTATCATAATCTGTTTGTTTTAATTATTTTTATGTCGTATTATCGGTATTATAAACAGTGAAGTATAACAGAAACAACTTTCTGCCTGGACAGGATGGAGAAAGATGAGAAGGTTCTGCAGAACAGAAGCTATTTTCTGTTGTCAGTAAACACAAAACACCCTCCCACGCTCCGTATAGTGTTTGTTGTTGGCAAAAAGATTCTCCTACACAAGCATTCCCTGGCAGGAACAGACCTACTGAAGTGTCATGTAGGAGGCTGACGCTAGGGACTGATCTGAAGCTTTGATTTGTAAGACTGGAGGCAGTGATGGTGTGATAGTGAGATATAAACCTGCCAGGATGATTGCCAGTAAATTATTTCGTCCCAAGAGGGATGCGAGTTACCCAAAGCCTGTTCTTTTTTTCCCTACTTACAGTGGATCTAATAAAATAAATTGCCACTCCTCAAAATGTGGAATTTAAGGTGCTTTTTTGAATTTCTTTTCTTCTCCAGGACCGGTACATGATCCTTGGCCAAAATGGTTTCTTCGTTAACGCGTCAGATTCATTGGCTATAATTGCAGCCAACCTGTCTTGCATTCCATACTTCTGTCAGATGGGTGTCCGAGGATTTGGCAGGAGCATGCCTACCAGCACAGCCCTGGACAAGTAAGATGAAACGTTTATTTCTATCACCTTGGTCATTACATTAGTTATCTCTCTGTTTTGTACTACGTAACAATGCTGAAATTGAGAAGTCTTTTGATAAGAGCTTTTAATTTTCACAATCTGTATGTGCTTTATTGTTTTAACTAGTTTTGTTGATATTTTGATCTTACCTAGGCTAATTTTACCAACCTTTACTTAGATGAAAATAGTTTAATTCAGCCTGGAAAAGAAATAAATAAAGTATTTTGAGAGTACCAACACTTGACTGATAATTAATTTTCCAAATAACCTTATTTGTTTTCATAGTAAGTAATAGTTTACAGCCTAATTTAGGAGCCCTTCTTACGGAAGTCATGGAAGTTTAAAACAGATACTAATTCAGTACTAAACAAGCATTTAAAAAAAAACCCAAACAAAAATCCCGTCTTATTTTCAGCTGTTGAACTGTGTCATCTACTATGATACAAAATGTCCCAGAAAGGACTGTCATGAAATCCATTCACAGTTTCACAGAATCACAGACTGGTTTGGGTTGGAAGGGACCTTGAAGCCCATCTAGTTCCAACCCCCCTGCCATGGGCAGGGAACCCTTCCACTACACCAGGGT
>NW_010271736.1:16331-19607 GCF_000690775.1 Eurypyga helias
AGGCCCTTGTAAAAAGCCCCCCCCAGCTTCCTTGTAGCCCCCATCAGGTACCGGAAGGCTGCAATGAGGTCTCCCCAGAGCCGTCTCTTCTCCAGGCTGAACAATCCCAACTCTCTCAGCCAGAGGTGCTCCAGCCCCCTGATCATCTTTGTGGCCTCCTCTGGGCTCGTTCAAACTGCTCTATATCCTTCTGATGTTGTGGGTTCCACAGCTGGACGCAGCACTCCAAGTGGGATCTCAAGAGCAGAGCAGAGGGAGAGAATCACCTCCCTCAACCTGCTGGCCACAAGGGCAGGTTCAAAGTATAACGAAAGCTATTTCTGACATATCCAATCTGTTCTTAAAAGAATTCCTGTATTAACAGCTGAATTTTGAACGTCTCATCCAGGCCTATATTTTCAGGAAATATTGACATAAGAGGATTAAGCTAAATATTATTGCCTTATATATAGTGTGTGGAAAGAGCATTTGCTGTGTCAGTTGTGTCTCAGTGTTGATCTGGTTGCATAGCTTTATTAACAAGAATGTTCTGCTCCTTCCATTAAGTCTGTCTAATCAGGAAGCAGTAATTTAAAAGTGAAAAGTAGCTTGTAAGAAAAGGCTGATTGCTCTTTGAAAAGTAAGGATATTAGGGTGTTTCCTTATTCAGGAAATTTCTGAAAGTTACTAATTCAGAACTAGCAGTTTCCTCTAATGCTTAACAGAGGCTTCAGGGAAATATTCCTTGCTTTTAGGTAGACAGCCTAGTTTAAGGAAATATAGTTAGGTCAAGGTTTGCTGTGTTTCTATTTTGTTTAGAGATCCAGAAATTTCCTTGCTTGAGTGAAAGCTACCATTCTACTGAAACACTGTGTAAAATAAATGGAGGTTCACTTTGGATATAAAACCCGGGATATCCGCATTCCTGTGCGACTTAAAGAAACAGTGACATTTAAATATGTTTTTGTCTTTTCTTTAAGTTTGGTAAATATGCCAGAAAGTATGAATGTGCTGAAGTCGTCTTTAGTAACACTGTGACTATTTGAACTGTGCTTTTGACAATGTTTACTTGACCTTCTGGAGCGCAGATTGTCTCATGGTGATTACTGCCTTATTTAGTTCTGTGGAGCTAAGTCTGATTATTAAATAAAACCGAGCAATTGATAATGATGGAAGGATGTAAATATTTTCCCAGTCATTCCTACAAATATTTATTATTATGAAGTTTGCAGTCTCTCTCCAGGACACTTGACATTTTTTACTTTATTGTTTCTTTCTTTTGTTTTCCTGAAGGCTTAAAAGTTACATGTTTTCAGAGTTAGTCAATTTTGCTTTGTGACTCATTTACACACACGAGAGTCCAGAAATACCTGAATTTTAATTTTCTGTAAAAATCCATAATGTTGTCCAGAGATTCTCATGCTTTGGTGGCCAAAATTGTATAACCTGCTTAACTTATGAGTGCCAGTGCTGAACTCACTCCTTGAAGAGCCGTCTTAGACCTGAAATCACAGTCAGTAGTTCATCTTAAGCAAATAATTACTCCGATATGGTGATTGGCTACATAGATTGGAACACGGTAAGGAGTATCATAAACACCTTCCTCAGAGATTCACTGCGTAAGTAATTGAGCCATCATGTTTTCCAGGATTTCCAGTGAAGCCCACCATAAGGGGCTGCTGAACTTCCAGGAAAGATGGTTATCTGTAAGAGGCATTTGTCAGTAAAATCATAGAATGTAATTGTCTGAAATCCAACGTATTGCTTGAAGAAGTGGCTAACAAAGAGGTTGATTCTCAGTATAGGTTTCATGTTGAACTGAATTCTAGTTTCATGTGTCTATAAACATGAGACAGTTCCACTAGTGTCAATGAAATCTTACAGTGGGACAGTGAGTGTGAAAGAATATGTGTAAGGCATTCGTGATTCCATTCCCATGGACTAACTAGCCAACTTCCAAGGAAAAAAAAAAAGCACCTTTGGGAAGGAAGAATACTCCCAGTCCAACGAGGCAAAAACTAAAAAGAAAGATTGAGCATATGTGTAATTAGTACACCAATATAATGTTTAGTATTAAAATTCAAAAACTTCAATCTGTACTTCTGCAATAGGAAGGGAAATATTTTCTTTTCTAAAATGCAGTGTCTGATACCAGACAGGATGTTGTTTAGTGCAAGGGACAGCATCCTCTCTGTGTTTGTTGCTGCAGGTCTTACCTCCAATATAATAAAATCAGTAAGAAAAATATTTTGTGCTCTGAGTAGAACATTCAGAAAAGAATGGATAACACTTCTTTGCTTAAGTCCTGCAGTAGGTTCAAGGTTACAGCTTACTAGTGTATGCTTTACATCTATTGGTTTTTTTGTTTCTTGATCTCTTTTATTCCTTTCTAATGGACTGGTCTTAGGTGCTCCAGGGACAGCTGTCACTGAAACCTTTTGTATATCTACCTGTAAAGCTCATGCACTGGAAAGAAATGGTAGACAGGGATGGGAAGCCGAATGAAGCCCGCACAATCCAAGGGGAAATCTATGACCTTTTGCCCCAATTAAACACCCACAAGTCTATGGGACTGGATGGGATCTGCCCGAGGGTACTGAGAGAGCTAGTACCAAACCACTTTCCATCATTTATCAGCAGTCCTGGTAAACTGGGGAGGTCCCAGTTGACTGGAGGTTAGCAAGTGTGACACCTGTCTACAGGAAGGGTTGTAAGGAGTGTGACCCCTGTCTACAGGAAGGGTTGTAAGGAGGAGCCAGGGAACTACAGACCTCTCAGTCTGACCTCGGTTCTGGGGGAGATTATGGAACAGGTCATCTTGGGTGACATTACATGGCACGTACAGGACAACCAGGTGTTCAGGCCCAGTCAGCATGGGTTTATGAAAAGCAGGTCCTGCTTGACAAACCTTATCTCTTTCTATGACAGGTGACCCACTTAGTGGACAAGGGAAAGACTCTGGATGTTGTTTACCTAGACTTTAACATTTCCCACGACATTCTACTGGAGAAGCTGGCTGCTCATGGCTTGGATGGGTATACTCTTTGCTGGGTAAAATGTTGGCTGGATGGTCAGGTCCGAACAGTTGTGGTGAATGGAATTCAATCCAGTTGGCGGCCGGTCACAAGTGGTGTTCCCCAGGGCTGGGGCCAGTTCTCTTTAATATCTTTATCACTGATCTGGATGAGGGGTCGAGTGCACCCTCAGTAAGTTTGCAGGTGACACCAAGTTGGGTGGCAGTGTTGATTGGCCTGAGGGTAGGAAGTCTCTGTAGAGGGATCTGGATAGGGTGGATCA
>NW_010271737.1:0-2405 GCF_000690775.1 Eurypyga helias
GCTGCTTCCTCAGCAGGGAGGCGTTCCTAGGCGGGAATAACTTCCCCTCGTGGATGCTGAGCCCTTGCAAACGCTGTTTCCCGGCCGCAGCCAGGTCCTGGGCAGGACCCCCCGCTCCCAGCCCGGGGGGTGCTGCACAAACGGGATCCGCGCTCCTGGGCAGGCTGACCTGCTCGCCCGTGTTCACAGCACCAACGCGCTCGTGCTGCGTGGCAGAGAGAAAGAAATATTCACCCACCCGAGTGCTAAATCGTAAAACCTTATTGCGCTTCCACGAGGTGGAAGCCCTGCTTCCACAGGGCAGCTGGCCCGGAGCATCCCCTGCTCTATCCCTGTGCCCAGGCAGCACTGGAGCCACGTGTGCAAGGCAGGCACACGCCTGGAAGGAGCTTCCTGGCTCCTGTTCGGCAGCTGATCTCCAAACCTACAACTGTCCTGAACTGGGATATTCCTTGGAGCGGGTGTGGATCTGGAGCTGGCGCTGGCTGGCAGCTCCTGGCTGGGACGTGGCAATCCTTGAGCAACCTGCGGCTGGACCATCAGTCTCTGCTGAAGGCACTTTGATGGGGCCTGCTGAGATGACCACGTGCATTCAGCACACACAAAACATGGACTCTGGGGAGCGGGGGAAGAAAACATAAGAGGGGACAGATTGTTGGCGGTAACCTTGCTGCCACTTCCCGGCACTGCCACCCCAGTACCCTGGGGAGGGGCTGGGGGCGGCCAGGACACCTCTCCATGGTGGAGGACCAGGCAGGTGGGTGCCTGAGCTGGGGCAGCGTGTGGCACGGGGTCTGGCACAGCTGCGGTGGCACTGGCTCTGCCCCCAGACCCAGTTGCCCATGCCCGGGCCATCCACACGTCCGGCTCCTGCATAAACTGCTCCCGTGGACGTGACCCACGGCTGCAACATGATGTCCCGCCTTGACACAGTGTCCTTGCCGCGACAGTTGGGGGAGTGATGAGAGCAGGCGTAAGAGCAGGCAGGCTGGTGACAGGCTTTTAGCGACACTTTCCTCTGACCCCGTGTGCCCGGTGAGCTGCGATGGCTGCGTGTGCTCCCAGCGCCTGCTCCCCGGGATGGATCCCAATCCCCAGCAGTGGCACATGTGGCTGGCTCCCGGAGGGACAGCAGGGCCATCAGAGCAATGGATCATCATTTCTTCCTGCTCGCACACCTCGGTGCTTTCCCTCACATGCACACCTGGCATTTGTACAGCTTCTGGCTGGCACAGACACTCGTGTGCTGCTCCTGTCACAGGCACACACTGCAAGGGAGACGGTGGGGTCTGACACCTTTTACTCTCCTGCAAGCTCCTGTTCCTTCTCCTCACAGTACAGTTGGTCAGCTACATCTTTAATTTAAAAATGGAAACCCCAGATGTTCCCGAGCGCGGCTCCCTCGGGTTATCCCACCGCTGGAGCAGCACACAGCCCTCAGCAGCAATGGAACTCAGACCCAGGAGCTATAAATCACTCCTGTTTGTCAAGCTTCCCAAGCATGAAATAGTCTCGCAGCGGCTCAAAGGGCTGCCAAGCCCAGCACAGCGGGACGTGGCTCTGCCTGCGCAGGCGGCCGACCTCCACCTCCTGTCTCCGCTACGTATCCGTCTGGGCAGGACACCCAGCGCCGCGCTGGGGTCAGCCCTTCCCACGGGGATGGCAGCTCTGCCATCAGCTACACCAGGTTAGCCCGTGGGTGTGCAGCCAAATGCTTTGGTTCTGATCCCGTTCCCAAGTCTAACAGGGGACATAATATAATTTCCTCTGAAATTATCTGGAGTGGGTGGCCAAAGGCCCTGAATTCTCCACATTCCCATATTCCCCCCAAGCTCTAATGTTGAACGACTGATACAGAACCTAAAGGGAAAAGCAAACGCCCAAGCCTCTCTATCTCCGAGCTGGAGGAAGTTGATAAGGAAAATAGCGGGTTGAAAAAGTGCCAAGGGAAAGTCTTCCGTGGGAACGGCAGCGCAGGGCTCACGTGCAAGGGAAGAGACAGACATCCTGGAAGGAGCGGAGAGCTGACGGCAGCCGTGGGAGCGTCCCGGCTGGAGCGGCCAGAAGCCGCGGGAGGTTCTGGGCAACAAAAATCTGTGCCCTGGGGCAGCTTTTTAATTTACTGGTGAAGAGTGGAAGCAGGCCAGGGGGATGCCTGACTGGCGGTGGGAGCTGCCTCCCCAGGGCAGCGTCGCCGTTTCGGCCACGGGACACCCCTCGTTGGGGCTGAGCAATCGTAGGGGGTTGGTTTGTGCTGGCTATGAAGATCTCAGCGTGCGACGTGCTGGTCTCACAGCCCCACGGCTCAACAAGCCCAGCGTGGTGCACCCAAGGCAGGGGAGAGTGTTAAGCCTTTTCTAGTATTTTAATAGCATCACAACACTTCAACACATGGATAAGAGCCG
>NW_010271737.1:2455-5123 GCF_000690775.1 Eurypyga helias
CCCCTGCCTCGCCTCCAGCCTTCTCCGAGAGCTGCCTGCCTCGGGCTGCTGGTTTCACTGCAGGCAGCTGCTTTTTGCTTTCCATTTCCTCAGCAGGACCCCGTTTACCTCCCCCGTACCTCCTCTCCCTGGCAGGGAGCGAGGTGCCGGCCGCGGTCGATGCCGGGGACCAGCTCCCAGCATCCTCCCAGGGCAGGCGCAGGGCTCGACAGCTGGAGGGGCAGAGCCGACCCGCGGGCTGAGCCGAAGCCGTGAGCTGCCCAGGTGGCTCCCTTGGCGCTGACACGATGCCGCGGTTGTTTGTGCCCAAGTTTGTGCTACTCGCCTCCTGCGGGCTCCGTACGGCGCTTTGCGCTGGCAGTGCTAAGCTGAGAGTGACTCGGGCCAAAACCAGGCCCAGGTCTTCATTTTTCCCCAACGCTTGACAATCAGCGCTGGGTAAAATCACAGGAAAAAAAGGTAACACCAATAAAAACAACAGCAAGAGCATCAGAGCTGAAGACCCTCTGGTCTCACCACCCAGCCCGCCTGCCCTCTCGGGGAGGGCCCTGGGGCAGTATCGCGCAGTGAGGAGCAGCCACGCTCCGCTGAAACCAGGAAGGATCTTCTACTTATGGGTCCAGGCGCCGGCGCTGCAGCAGGTTGGGGGTACCAGCAGGGAATTCTGGGTTAGAACTCACAGAAAATGGAGCTGCTGAAAACAGAAATTCCTGGAAGCTGTCCCCTTTCTTCAAAATATTTAGAATTTTTGTCAAAAAAAAAAAAAGGCTGACAACACCCAAACTGACTCTTTTGGACCAACTTCTCTCCCTCTGCAGTTTTCAGCCAACATTTTTCAGTGGGTTTTGGCAGAAAATCTTTGGGTTTTGACAGCCGTTCTTTTCTCTGACATCTTCCACTACATTCCTTTCAGAATACTTCTGAGTTTCACCTGCTGGAGTTTGACTCAAGAAAAAGAAACTGATTTCCACAAACCCTCGGATAACACCAGTGAAATCAGCCCTGGGTTCCAGGACAGTCGGAGGCGGCGGGTCGGGGAGCCAGCAGGAGAGCTGGGGCAGGCGTCGGCGGGGAAGAGGAAGCGGGGCGGAGCATGACCTTCGCCTTCACGATCCTTACAGCTCAGCCAGGGAAATTGGACTTACTCATCGCGTTTCACACACTTGTGTCACCGTCGCCTCCTGCCTCTGAGGCTGCCAAGGCCTGGACCGAAGCGAGCGGCTGACTTGGGTTTCTCAGACCCCCGGTTTTGGGGTCTGCTCCAGCCCAGACTGAGCATCACCGAGTCCCTCCTCGTGCTGCCCTCTCTCTGTAAATCCAGAAGGCACTGAGCAACTCCACCTGGGAAAACCGCAGCCTTGTCCCCGCCAGAGCCTTCTGTGAACAGCCCTAAATGCACCTTCTCCGGTTCAGCTGGACACGACCAAAGTGGCCGGGTTTGTTCCCGCAGCCTCCCAGGACTCACCGGTCCCTGATGTCCACCTCCTGACCATCCGCCCTCGCCAGCGGGAAGAGGGTGAGCCCCAGCTCGGCGGGGCTCGAGCATCACGCCAGCGAAACATCAGTATTAATGTTGTCCTGACATAGTTTTTCACAATTTATTATATGCAGATGGACTCTGGGAATGGAGTTGTTTTAATTACAGTGAGACGCCAGGCAAGATTGGTTATGCAAGTCAATAAATCACTCGACTGCACTGATTAAACAGGAGTAATATTTTGAATAAGTGACTGTCTCAGGGATGATCATTACTATATTACATTATCATTCTCCCCTACATGTATATTGCAAACAAAATTAAATGAAGACGTCAAGTTGCAACAGAGACTAGGCACTAATTAAAACGAAAGCAGCTCGGTCCTTTCCTCCCTTTCTCAAAAGGTGGGGACCAGGAGAACCTTGTCCGCCGAGTGGCTTTTCCCATCGGTTCTCTGGGCTTTGGTGCTCAGCTGCGGCTCCGCTCCACCCCAGGCAGCATCCACAAACAAGGCGACGGATGGAAGGAGGATTGGGGAACCGTTCGTATTAGGCAGAAAAGGGATGGACGTCCTGATGCCACGCGAACGTCCCGCCCAGGGAAGGGGTTGGAGCCCAACCCAACCACCAGTTAGGCTTTAGTCAACCGCAGAGACACACGGGGTGAACTTCGACAGCCCACGTTATAAATGAGGGGAGGGCAGATGATCTAGTGGTTCTCCTTAGTCTTAAACTGTCTGAAATTATGAATGACATCCCATATTCCAGGAGAACATTATTTATTTGATCTGATTTTCACAGATAATTAATTTCTCTGAAAGTGACTACTGGTACCTTTAGAAGCATTGGCATTTCCATGATATTTATAGCTTCTGCCTAGGCAATTACTAATACATGAAGAATCTGATTATGGCCCCTACAATGAAAGGCAGCAGTCTCCTGGGAGGGATATACCACTTGCCATCGGACGAGAGAAAAGCCCGTATAAAACCGCCTTCCCAAAATCACTGTAATGGCGCATCTTAGCCACTTGCCAGAAAAGAGAGAAGAGAATATTACCATGGTGAAATACTTCCTGATGAACGTCTTTTGTGCTGCGGAGCCTCAGTCGGGTGCTGGAAAGCCTTCCAGCTGACCTGAAGTTAAATCTTGCATCAAACAGCGGGCTTTTCTTCCAGAGCTCATCAGCTTG
>NW_010271738.1:0-1149 GCF_000690775.1 Eurypyga helias
GGTGAGGGGGGGGCAGCGATCAATTCAGTAGTGTGGCAGTGTTCTCCTTCATTCTTATTATTAATTTTTTTCCACAGGAGGCGAAACGGGTCTGGTGGAGGCTCCTCTGATCCTTCCACTGTACGTGATCAGTCTCTTTAATAATTGTGCAAGGCAGGACTATCCCACTGGCTCCAGCAGCGTCTTACCCGGAGAGGGTTCGGATGGATAAATAATTAAAATCCTATCCCTCGGCTTAGCGAAGAGAAAAGAAAATATTGACTCGGATCCTTCTGCTTTTCCATACATCAGCTGCACCCGGATTCACCCTGGATAGTGCAGGTGAAGGAGGTAAAAAAAGAAGAAGAGGAAGAAAGCCCACCCTCCTCCGCCCCGGCTGCCTTCTGGAAGGGCTGGCTGGCTCTGTCCGGGCGGGCTGTGCCGCTCCCCACGGCAGCCTCGCCGCGCAGGATGGAGGAAGCACTGAAGGGCAAACTGGTCTCTTCGCTCCCCCTTTATTCCAGGGCTGGGAGGCTTTGCTTGAGAGATCCCCGCTCCGGGCATGAAGGTACCGGAAAGAAAGAAAGTTCTTACCTGCTATTTTCTAAGCCTAATACATCCGATCCGCGTTTTAAGTACACGTCTTTTAATTTAAAGGGGAAAAAAAAAAAATAATGAGCATTTCACTTCCTCACATTCGGTCCCACTGAATTTCCAGGTGCCCTTTTAGGAATTTTCCTCTATTTATTTACTTAGCAATCCCAGCAGATGGAGGAAAAAAAAAATAATCCCAGCAAAAAACAACCCAGCTATATCCGAGATAGGCTCGGATACTGGCCCAGAGGAGAGAGATCAGTCCCAGGAGGATGTTGGTAAGGAAAGGAGGCGGCTCTCGGTTGCTCTGCCAGTGTAATGATGGTGCTCACACATGTAGGACTCCTCGGGTGCGGGGTATCCGCTGGTCCCTGGGCTAAACTGGCTACAAGGCGTTCAAGTAAGTTTGCGTGCGGATGCTGAGCGACACCCCGTTTTTCAAGGTGGGGGGTGGTGGTAAGGAGAAGGAGGAAAAAAAAAGCAGTCCTGATTTCCCCCCGCCCTCCGCCACAGTTTCAGTTCACGCCGGAGATTTCCGCGCTCTCCCCCGCCGCGCCAGGCAGGACACCCCCTCCG
>NW_010271739.1:0-1644 GCF_000690775.1 Eurypyga helias
CGAAGCCAGCCTCCGGTGTCGTGAGAGGAACGGCCGCCCGCTGCATCCACGAGATAAACTGCGGGAAACCGCCTCGCCTGTCACGGGAGAGGCAGTTTGTCTTCCCGTGATACGGTTTGCTTGGCAGGGGGTCGGTGGGACACCCTCAGTAGTGGGAGGGTGCAGCCCTGGAAGGTGTCCCTGCCCCTGGCAGAGGGGTTGGAACTGGACGGGCTTTAGGGTCCCTTCCCACCCAAACCGCTCTGCGACCGTTCCGTATCGTTCCTAACGGCACGGCCCGCCGATCGGGATCGCGGGTGGGTGCTGGGCGGGTAGCGCAGCGCTCACGTGAGGGCTGTTCTGCCTGGTTTTCCAGGAATAGATTTAGCGATGGCGTGGGGTAATGGTTCTCTCTCTCTTTTGTTTTTAATAAAACATAAATCAGGGACTTGCGTTTGTATTGAGTCCCTGTCTCGCTTGTATTAAAAGCCACCGAAGGCAGCTAAGTGGTCGTGTGGCTGGCATAAAAACCACTAATCGCCTGTCCCCAGAATCCTGGATTTTCTCCTCTTTACTCTTGAGTCTCCTCCTCCCTGTAGTAGTGGCTTTCCAGCGCGTCTCAGGAAGCGAGTGCCGTGCTCCCCTTTTCCGCATCACGGGAGTTTGACAGCGCCTTGAGACCAACCAGCGGCCACCCAAACGCGAGGTGTAGCTACAGCAGCTCAACCCACAGGATTTCTTTAAAACTCCTTAAAGGTGTTTTCATTGTTCCGGAATACAGGCAGCCTAAGAGTTGGTGGATTCACGCTGCTCTTGCCGTCTCTGTCCATTTGGTGAAAAGAAACTGGGCAGGAGCTTAGCGTTTCGAATGCAGAGTGATACCAGGGACTGCTTGTAAAAATGTGTAGTTGTTTATAGATGGGTATTTTTTTTACTTCCTGGGAAGGTTCCCTGTCCACAGTACCCACCCTTGAGCATGAAGCAATCCTACTGTAACGTGCGTTTCTGTTACGAACGCGCACGGTCAGTGAGTCAAATCAAAATTGTATCGTGGTTCCAGCTACTGCAGGCAGGCTGTCGGGGAGATGCTGTCACTTCTATGCTTTAAAGGATCAAACGCTCCAGTGTGAACGCTACAGGTTTTTAAGCCAGACCGTTTCTGGGTTGTTTTGTTCACCTCTTGCGTTTTCGCTCTGCTGATGGGATGAGAGCGTCTCCGTTATGAGAGCTGCAGAGTGTGGCACTGCATCCACAGCGGGACCCCAAGCGCCAGGTTTTGTGTTGGGCTCAGAATTTACAGAAGGGTAGCACCGGTTTTCAAATGGTTTGCGCTTTCCTTCTGAAGAGGTGTAAACGTCCGCTTGTCAGCCCCTTCAGGTATGGGCTTATCAAGGACGTTGCTTTTGGGCTGGAAACCGTAAAGGAACGCTGAGCATCAGGCACTTCTTCAGGTAAACACCTGCAATAGCATTTTTTGAACTCCTAAGATGGGTTTGCAACACAGCAGCCTACTGTGGGGAGATGGTATTCTGTTTCCTGTTCTTTGAAAGCTTGTCCTTTTAGTGAACGCTTCGTGAAGAACAGAAACCAGTAGTAGAAAAAGAGGAAAGTTTTGGTTTCCCTTGTGTATGTTAAGGTGTGAGAAAGCAGCCCTGAGGAGAAGGA
>NW_010271740.1:0-241 GCF_000690775.1 Eurypyga helias
ACACCGGGAACGGGGATGGGACACCCGGAATGGGAATAGGGCACCGGGAACGGGACACCGGGACCGGGAATGGGACACCGGGAATGGGGATGGGACACCGGGGGGGGCCCGGCCGGGACACCAGGAACGGGGATGGGGCACCGGGACTGGGAATGGGGCATTGGGAATGGGGATGGGACACCGGGAACGGGAATGGGACACCGGGAATGGGAATGGGGCACTGGGAATGGGAAGGGGACAC
>NW_010271740.1:398-1153 GCF_000690775.1 Eurypyga helias
ACCCGGGATGGGACACGGGGACCGGGAACGGGGCAGCGGGACCGGGAATGGGACACCGGGAACGGGAATGGGACACCGGGGAGTGCCCGGCCGGGACACCGGGAACAGGGAAGGGGCAATGGGAACGGGACATCGGGAACACGAACGGGACACTGGGAACACGAACGGGACTCTGGGACTGGGAATGGGACACCAGGGAGTGCCTGGCTGGGACACCAGGACCGGGGATGGGACACCGGGACCAGGAATGGGACACCGGGAACGGGAATGGGACACCGGCGAGTGCCCAGCCGGGACACCGGGAACAGGGATGGGGCAATGGGAACGGGACATCGGGAACACGAACGGGACACTGGGAACACGAACGGGACTCCGGGACTGGGAATGGGACACCAGGGAGTGCCTGGCTGGGACACCAGGACCGGGGATGGGACACCGGGACCAGGAATGGGACACCGGGAATGGGAATGGGACACCAGGAACGGGAACGGGACACCGGGAACACGAACGGGACACTGGGAACAGGAATGGGACTCCGGGACTGGGAACGGGGCACTGGGGAGTGCCTGGCTGGGACACCGGGACCGGGGATGGGACACCGGGACTGGGGATGGGACACCGGGGAGTGCCCGACCAGGAACGGGAATGGGGCACCGGGATTAGGAATGGGACACCAGGAATAGGACACCAGGGAGTGCCCGTCCGGGACACCGGGACCGGGGATGGGACACCGGGACTGGGGATGGGACACCGGG
>NW_010271740.1:1335-1747 GCF_000690775.1 Eurypyga helias
GCCGGGCCAGGACACCGGGACTGGGAATGGGACACCGGGACCGGGACACTGGGAAGAGCCCGGCTGGAACACTGAGACATTGGGGTGGGACACCAGGAACGGGAATGGGACAACAGGAATGGAACACCAGAACCAGGGATGGGACACCGGGAAGAGCTCAGCTGGGACACTGGAACCAGGAATGAGACACTGGGGAGTCCCTGGCCAGGACACCGGGAATGGGACACCGGGGGGAGCCTGGACGGGATACCGAGACACCGGGAAGAGCCCGGCTGGGACAGCAGGACCCCCGGGACATGGGGCTCAGGACCTTGGGGCAGGCACAGGAGAGCCCGGCCAGGACACCGGGACCGGGGCACCGGGCTGGGGACACCAGGGAGAGCCCGGTCAGGTCCCCGGGGCTGCGGCCACC
>NW_010271741.1:0-1323 GCF_000690775.1 Eurypyga helias
CCGCTGCCATGAACAGCAATTCGGTCACGAGAACAGCCACCGCGGGTCACGGTGCCCTCCGGCCGGTAACGCTCGGAGCCACCACCGGGCCCTGCCGAGCGGCCGCCTTGGACGCCAAGTCCCAGGGTGCTGCTCTTGTTTTGATTTTTTCAGCTGAGTTCTTGAACCCAAATGCTTTAAGCGGGGGGGTGGCAAAATTAGGAAGAAAGCCCTTCTGCTAATCCGACTCGTCATTAAAAACAGCCCGGTGGCAAGACAGCGATGATACTCCCGAGACACTTGAGAGGGTACAGATATGCTGGAGAGACGGCTTTCCTGTAGTTAAAAAGCAATACGGAATTCCCAGGGGGTGAGTGCAGTTCGAGCTGTGCGATTCCCATCCCGGCCCTGGGCAGGGATGGGGCTCCCCGGGTGTCTGCCAGCGGCCCAAGGAGGATCGGACCCGATAATATCAACTCTGCCCTGGAATTTTGATTTTTTTAAAAATATTTTTTCTTTTTAACAGCAATGAAATTAAAAGGAAAGGGGGTTGTTAGGAGAGTGCAGATCTTTTCTGTTTGTCCTCTGCAGTCTATGACGCTTTTGCTGTAGCCGGAGCCTGTGCCCGGCAGAGCCCAGCGCCTGCGGGACTTTGGGGAGCAGCGAGAGGGCTGCTGCTTGGTGGGGGGAGTGTGGTTATTTTTAGTGGAGACCTGAGGTCGAGCACGGCTTCTGCTCAAGTAGCACTCTTACAGGAGAGATTTCTCTCTCTGCCTGGCCGCTGACAAGCTGGTGGTTGCTCTCTGCATCCCCAGAACGATTGTACCCCTCGTTCTGGGGACGCAGAGAGCGGCCACCAGCATCCCCTTCGGGTCAGGAACTGGGCGGCCTGGGCACCTCTGTGAGGTTTTTGGCCTTTCTCCTCTGGTTTTGTATCTTTTCTTTCCCTTTCTCTGTTACCCAGGGCCCATCACAGCTCTTCAGGGGCTCCTGCCACACACTCCAACCTCCCACCCCTTCCTTCTGCCCCCCAAAAGGAGCAGCGGTCTCTGTGGTGCTTCACTGTGGCCTTTGGGGTGCCAGGGATGGGATCATTTCCCTGGGACCCTTCTCTCCCCATCACCCAGAGGGATCAGTGCCGAGGGAGGCCTTGTCACTCCCTTCCCTTGCCCATCCCATCTGGGTCCCGGTTTGGGGGGCCAGCTTGGCAGCTGGTAGTGGTGGCCACTGGGCAAGCAGGTTGGCAATACCCCGGTGGGGTGGCTGCCCCTTGCCTCAGCAGTACAAGTGTCTTCGCTTTCGGGGAGAGGATGGCCCCATGGTGGGGAGGGTTGCTGGGGGAAG
>NW_010271741.1:1390-3121 GCF_000690775.1 Eurypyga helias
CCTGCGAGGTGCCGGCACGGCCCGTGGAGGGCCAGCAGCCTCGGCCCTGCTGCTGGGGACCTGTGGTAAAGCCTGCTGTGGGGAGCCAGCCCTATGAACCCCCCTCTCAAAAACATCCCCCTACCCTGCAGAGATCCCCTCACCCAGGCAGGAGTTTGAACCCCGCTGCACTGCCCTGCACAGCCGTGGCAATGCCAGGATGGGGGTGATGCTGCTGGGAAATGGTCTCCATGGAGCTGGCAGGGGTATTTCTGGGCACACCGGAGCGGCTCCGAGAAGTGGGAGCAGAGGCGGAGGCAGTGCTGGGCATTGCACAGGTGCCTCGCACCCCCCTGACAGGCATCCCACTCCAGCCTCTCCATTCCCCCCACCCCGACGAAGCCACTGAAGAAGCAGCCCTGCTGTCTGCGTGTCGGCATGAGGGGCACAAAGCGATGTGAAATTACTTAGTGTTCCCCAAGAGCTGTGGTTTGATGTTAGAGGCCCTCGGAGCAAGAGGTGCTGCTTGGTGGCGATGGGAGCCCCCAGGGTTTGCATCGTGTCCCCCCCAGGATACATGGAGCGGGATTTTAAGCAGCGTCAAGGCCCGTGCGTATTTTTCCCAGGTGAACTGCACCTCTGGGAAGAAGTACCTCGTCTTTTACAAAATACTGCTTAAATAAACAGTGCCCCACTATGATTTTTTCACTTGAAATTAACTCCTTCAGGCCACAAGGCTTACCCACCCCTGCACAAAATAGCTTCCAGGACTTCTAAAGGGAAAAAAAAAAAGTGTCTGGGAGAGAAAAGTTTAGCCTGACAGAAGAGGGCCCGTCAATCTTTCCCCTTTCCTATGGTGGTCGAGGATGGGTCGCGGGAGCAGCCTGCCTGTTTCAGAGTTGGGTGCTGCCGCACAAACGTTACTTAAAAGGAGTTTTGTGCATATTAATGTGCATGCAGCGAGGCCAGGCTGCACGCTGCGCGGGGACAGCCGATTCCCTGGCTGAATTGAACTATCTTGTTTTCTAATCTAACCTACTTTTTTTCCTCTTTTTTTTTTTTTTTTTGGTCCGAGGTTGGTGTTTTGCAGGAGCCTCTTCTCAGGGCTATCTCAGAGCTTTTTGCCGGTGTCTGATTTCTGTAACACGTTTTGGTTTCCAGTATGAATGTAACGCACAAAGAATATCATGACAGCGCTCTAGGTGTATGTGATCTTATCTACCTGACATTTAGGGTTTTTTTAACCGTCCAATTCACCTGATTTGCATAAAAATCACATGACTCTCTTTTTTCTCCCTCCTTTTTTTTTCATGCATCATCATAACAAACTACTCGGGTTTACCAGGCTGTTTTCTGCCTGTCAGCATGAATGCAGGCCCCATCTCTCTCCCTTCCTTCCTGATGGAGGTCGGGAATGTTAAAGGTAGCAAACACTTGGAGGGGACCTGTGATCCCAGAGAGCCACTGCAATCCTTAATAAGCAAATGTTTATGGTTTAACTACGAAGAAAACAAAGCAGCTGAGAATGCATCCCATCCGGTTCTTGTAAATTTAAATGGATGAGAGTTCTTATTATTGATAAGGAAACTCCCCCGGAACAGCCCCCCGGATCCCAGAAGGCTCCCCCTGCCGCGGCTGTCCTCATTACAAAACAAGGCCGCAATTAAAATAAACTCCAAGAGCTAAACAAACTGCTGCCTCTTGCTGGTCATGTGTTGGCTTTAGCCTTTAACGCAGAACAAAATGTTTTCC
>NW_010271741.1:3146-15302 GCF_000690775.1 Eurypyga helias
TCTGGCTGGGAAGAGGGAGCAGCAGCCGGGCGTCTGGAAAGGGCAGGGAGTGGAACGCTGCGATGCTCATCGGGGCTCCTTTTTCTTGCTTTCTTTTCTTTCTGGCTTTTTTTTTTTTTTCTGTTTTAATTGGAATGTTTGTGATCTGGCTCAATCCTTACTGCAAGGGAAAGGGCTGGAAGTGGAAAAACTTGAATGTCATGGTAGAGCCCGGCTGTTCCAGCCCGCCCTGGGCACACCTGACCGTACCTCGCCCCTGCCCAACCCAGCTCCGAGTTAGCCCACCAAGCGCTTGCCCATCCGCGAGCCCCCGGCACAATTTGTGTCGCTCCCATCACACTTCATGCAGGGGCTTCAGACAACCATAGGTACCACTCAGCATCTGCTGGCATCTGGAGCAGACTGCTATGGCGGGGGGGTGGGGTGCATGGGGCACCTTGGAGGACAGGACCAGAGGGATGGAGAGATGGCTGGAGGGACGGACAGCCAAAGGCTGCGGAGGGGTGTGTGGTCAGCTGGCCCGCAGTGCCTCGGTGCAATGACGCAGCTCCCGCACTGCCTGAGAGCACGTTGTCACCTCCGTGCCATGTGCAGACTCCCTGTTTGGGATAAGGTACCGCACTCGGGCCAATACCCCACGAGAAGTACTGCACCGACGACAGAGAGCTGTGCCTCCGTGCCACACCGAGATGGAACCCCAGGATAATATTCCTGCAAAATCACCCAAATACCTGGCATATCTGCTTGGCTGTCGCTGCCAGCGGACAGTGCAGACTTGCCTGTCAAAAATGCCTCCCACATAGGCAAAGGAGCATGATAGCTGCCCGTCTGCCTGCCTAATCTCCCGAACACCGACTGTGAGTAAATGTCAGTTACCAGGAGGTGCGTAAGGATCGTCCTGGTGCCACTGAGCACCGGCAGCCCTGTGCCATCTCTGCCCCATCTTTGATTTAAAAGGGAAACTTCATCCAGAGATTTTCCAGCCGCAGATAATTATCTCCCAGTCCCAATCAATTTTTAACCAATTATGGACCAAAGCCTGGCAATGCCGCGTTGGGACTGCACAGGGTGAGGAGCCTCCTGGCAAGGCACGCGGCATGGTTGGCATCCCCAACCCACTCCCTTGCTTGTCCCCAGGTCTTGTCATCCTGGCACCCACGAGGATAAGAAGCGTGTGACCTGTGGAAGCTGAAAATCCCTGGCCCGTGGCTGAGCGGCACCACTGACCTTTTTCCTTTTCAGCAGATCTGTCAACTTACAGCTGTCAAGATTAAAAAAACCTCACTAACCCCTACAGATACTTTCCTGATAAGGAGTTACGCTGAGGTGGTTTAACCTAACGTGAAAGTGGTCGCTTTGTTGGGGAAAAAAGCCCAAAAAAGAATAAAGGCTTGCTTTGGTTGGTTAATAGTATTATTTATTACTCTTCTACTCGTGTCTCGGAGGATGTTGCAGACCCCTGATATTAAAAAGCAGAAGAGAGCCGAAAAAGAAGGTTGATGCTTCAAAGTTTTACAAGCACAAGCACACTGAAATTAAAAGAGGGATTTGCATCAATCCAGATAATTTTGAAACAGGCCTCTAAAGTTCAGGCTAAACCAGCCTGTTTGTTTTTTCTTTCTTAATAAGTCCTGGGACATTTCAGCCAGTAGAGTGCTACGTGAATTTCAATTTCTCTGTTCAAATGAAACATCGATGTAATTCTTATATTCTTTGAAATTATTTGTACAGTTTTTTTCACTGGAACCCTTTGATTTAGACTTAAAGGATTTAGGGACTGGATGGGAGGGTATCTGGAAGTAATGGTGAAAATGGTAATTATTTGTTTTACAGCCTCCTGAAATTCATTTATTTCTCTGTACTATCTCTAAAAGCATGTCTGGCAATAACAAGCTGTCTCTGAAAAGAATTCAATTAAATGTATTGCCAACAGAATATTTTATAATTTTTTATACCAGTAGTTAGAGTGTTAAATAATATATTAGTAGATTTATAGACATTTAGGTATGACTATGAATAGCTACAGTAAAATACCCAGAATATTCATGTGAAAAGGAGGGGAAGTTTGGTTTCTGGGTTTTAAGATTTTTTCTCCTCGTCCTTGTTTTTTTTTAATCTGAGTTTCAGTTTTAGGACTTAAAAAGAATTAGATTTTCTCATCTTTTTCTGTTACTCTCAAGTGACAAGAATAAGTCAGCTATTTTTTGAGACAAAAAATTCCCCGTGGGATTTCTCCTTTTAAAAAATAATTAAATATTAAAGAAGTAAGAAAGAAGCAGGCAGATTCTACGGTATGGACATGGATTGAATGGGATATTTATTTGCATAGGTACATGGCAAATAGGGAAGGATCGATCCCGAATGAAATTGCCAGTTACTCCATTACAGTGTTACAAATAGATTATTACCCTTAAGAACGTAACTCTTCATGTCCTAAAAATAATTTAACTCTAGGATTATTTTTATTTAATGTGTTAAATGACAAATATATTTTTAAGTCCTATAAAGCAGAAATTAAATGCCTCCCCAGAACTGGAAACTAAACCCAACTGCTTCCCACCTCCCCCCCAACTCCTTCTGTTTTAAGGACATTTCTTTCCTTTTTTTTTTCCCCCCTTCTTTTTCCCACCCTTTTCTTTTCTTTTTACTTTTCAAAGTCTTATATCGGCTCTTCTGAATTTTGAAATTTATTTCTCCTTCCTTCTCCCTCAAGAAAAACACTTTTCATCAGAAAATATGATACTTTTTTTTTCCTCCCGAGCCTCCCTGCAAATTGCTTCGCTCTCTCCAGACAAGTTCCTAGGATCAACAAGTTAACCTTCAGAAAGATTACAAAGGTACAAGTGGGCTGCTTAAGAGGTGAATCATTAAACATAAGGTGAAATACACGGCTGCAGAAGGTTTCAATTAAAGTGACAGTTGAGGCAGCCTTTGCCTGCCCGGGAAAGGTATGCTTTTCCCGTCAGCTCCGCGTTGGGAGCTGCATCCATCCCGGGCAGGAGGCTTGGGTCCCCATGGCTGAGTTCTGCGTTGCCAGGGCTGCTGCCACCCTCACTCCTGCAAACAGCTCCACTGGTTTCAGGGTGATAAATTCGACTGTGACAGCATTAAATGTGGGAAAGGGGCCAGATCGCTTCTCTGTCCCACCCAGGCTGGAATGAAGGAGCCCGCCTCAGACCTTCCTTCCCAGAGGCTTCACCCAAGGCTCCGTCTTACCCTGGCCTGAGGGAGAGCAGGATCAGACCCACAACTTTCCCCATTACTTCCACGAACCCTGTTCTCTTCTACTTATTATTATTTTTTAAAGTAGTTTTGCTTTAATATGACAGCATATTTAATAAGCAGCCCCAGGGTGGAGGGAGGAATGTGAAATCCTTGCCGAGTCGTGGAAATCCTGTGCTCGTGCTGCCTCGTCCTGGCAGCTGCTCCGAGCCGGGCTGGCACATGGGCACCTCGGGCCCCCCTTGCCAAATTTCCCGTGGGTGCCCAGGGACCGTCTGCCCCTGTGTCTATGCACAGAGGGCAACGCGTGGATGCCCAGTCCCCGGGCAGCTCCTGCTGCTCTGCCTGCCCTGCACAGAGGGCCCTCACGCTTGGAAGGGGTACGGGCAACCTTGGGCTTGTTTTTCCTGACTTCGGGGAGTGCAGGCAGCATGGTGTTGAGGCAGCAGGCAGAGAGGGGTCAGGTTAGCTGTCCCCCTGACCTGGAGCAATGCTGTGACATCGTCTGGCACTTCCCTGATTTAAATTTTAAATATTTCTGGGGTTTATATTTCACTCCGGTATGTCCCCTTACGGCTGCCCTGAGTGTGGGTGAGATTGTCTCCACAAGGATGCTCCAGCGACTGAGTTAATTCCCTCCTGCTAATTCCTTACATAATCATGTGGGCTCAGATCCTCAAAAGTATTTGTGTGCCTGCCTCCCTTGGAAATCACGGAGTTTAATTGTCTGCTAAAATTATTGTGTTGTGTTTTGAAAGCAGAACAGGAAATAACAAACTTGGGTTTTATGAGGTGTCTTTGACACTCTGTGGTCACAGAGAATTTTATCTACCTTTGCAAATAAATTCACAGTTAAATAGGGTGGTGCCCAGATTACAGATGGATTTTTGGGATGTGACCAGTGGGAACTGGGTGCCAACACAGGTAAGGGGAGATGAGTCTTGGCCTGTTGGTGCTTCTGGTCCCAGTTGGTAAAACGCGGATAGGACAATGGTACAGGACAATGGCATGGGCTCACGAAGATGCTGGAGGGAAGAATCCATTAAAGGCTGTGAGATGCTGAGATAGGAGGATAATAGAGATCACGTCAGTGGGAGATGCCATCTATTACAGATAACTATTGCACAGCTGACTGCATCTCCCTCTCTGGAAATGGCTCCTTTCTTAGTTTCATTTTTGGCTATGCGACCCGAAAGAATTCTTCTCACTCCTTGGCGTTTGTCCCCTTCAGATATTTCACGCAATACGGAAGAAGGAGGAATCAAAATACCATGACATTGAAGTTTATTGTCGATTCTGCTCACGTCGGTTGAAATCAGTCACTAAAACCTCAGCCTGCAGGACCCCGTGCTCTGTATTTTTCTTGTCTAGGTAATCGCGATGGCAGCAGGGGGAGGTAAGTAGAAGGGAAAAGGACTGATTTTATTAGGTGTTAGGAGAGCTTATTAGAAAACAGGGAAAAAAAAGCAATAAAATTATAAAGACGGGAATTAAAACAAGTGATGAAATCCAGTCCCTGCTGACTGCAAGAGGACACTTCTCTCCGCATGCACCCTTTCTCGGTTTGGAAGATGCCCAGGCGTTGATAAACATTTTACAACAGCCCGACTCCGCAGCAGCAAGCGGCGGCAATACCAGGAGAAAAAATACTCGGGTGCCAGGATCAGCCCGGCAGCTTCAGAGGCAGCATTTAACCTGCTGCCTTGCAGCCCGTAGGCCCTGTTTGGGTTTGTTGTCAGCCAGCAATTTGGATCTGCAGTATACCTGGGTTATATTTAGGCCAATTAAATTAATTGTTGGAACAGACAACCCTTTTTAGACCCAAGGCACTTTTTGCCCCCCTTCTCGATACCGTAGGGCTGATGTAGTGATTCTGGGGCTTTGGTTTGGCAGTCAGAGCATGTGTGTATTTTACGTAAGAAACAGCAGCGGGGATGGATGCTGCTAGACAAATATTTGGTTAATTTTTGTAATTATTAGTAATAACAATACTCTCTCAATCACCTTTCATCTCCGAGTGTTTTCGAAACCCGAGTAAAGCCAAGCCATGCAGCTCCGCTCTAGGGGCTGTAATTAGCTTTAGCTCCACGTTGTAGATGTGGAAAGTGAGGTGGAGGGAGGCAGGAGGATCGGAGGTGCAGCAGAGCCGTGCCCTGAGCAGCAGCCAGCAAGGCCTGCCTGAAGCAAAGCTTTGGGCACTGCCAAGCTCTTGGTGGACCTGTCCTGCGAGGTAAGCTCATCTCACCATACCATGCTGGTTTTGAGCCAGCTCTTGAGCCAGGAGCCTCAACTGTCCCTCCTGGGAGCTTCAAACGCACACTGGCAAGGAGAGTATCCCATGGCCACCCGCCCATGTCATCTGCCTTCAGTATCAGAAGTGATGAGACAGGACGGTTTCACGTGGTTCTGATTCCCAGCCCTCCTGGTGCCTGGGCTCCACACGCCAGAATCCCGTGAGTTGAGGCTGGTCCCTCAGTGACCAAGAACAGGAGGAACCTGGTGGGTTTTGGAGCCTGGTCCCCACAGCTCTGGGCCATCACATCCTCTTTGACAGCTACAAAGTCACCTGGTTGGATTTTTGCCTCAGGCTGCCTGTTGCAGGACCTCTTTCTCCACATGGTTATGGTGCTTCTTCCAATTTCCACCCTATGTTTGTTCATAGACCATGGGTCCCCCAGTATTCTTAGGTCAACTGTAACAGCTTTGCCCTCCTGCTCCTGTGTGCTCTAGCTGTCTTGGACATCTCTGTCCAGGCTGTGTTTGTCTTGCTTCAAAATGGGTAGAAAACTCAAGAATTTGGGATTATGCCTTAGGAAATTCAGTATCTCATTCTAAAACGATTTAATAGATCTCTGCCCATTTCTGAGTGACTGATCCCTCCTCTCTTTTTGGCCCTGGAGCAGAGGTAGCTGAACACACCATGTGTCCAGCAACTTGGTCACCAACCTGGCAGCCTGCCCTGTGCCCTTATCAGCACTTTCTGCTTCAGTTAGTACATGGAGCTTTGGTTCATGAACCTTGGATAAAACTGTGGCAGCTGAAGAGGTTGCCATTTCATGCTGTGACTCACAGATGTATGAGAAGGACACATCTCTCCCCAGTGAACCGTCTGAGATTTCAGGACATGGCTAAGGTGATGCACATGGCCTCTTTCAGTCTGTGCCTTTCTTTAGTAGGGTCATGACATGTTAGCCAGGGTCTAGGCCTAAAACTAAGATGGGTAAATAAGTTCTAGATCTAATTTTGAAAAAAAAAAAAGTAGAAAACAAGAAAGACTTAATATTCTATTCTATTCTATTCTATTCTATTCTATTCTATTCTATTCTATTCTATTCTATTCTATTTTCTGTTCCGTTTCGTTTCGTTCCAATGCATCACAAATGTGTGTCCCCAGCAAGTTTCCCAGTTTAGGCCCTAAGTGCCAGCCCAGAGAACCTGGCTGTAATGCTGAAATTAGTTGAGCCCAACAGATCATGAGTTTCAACCCGACACAAGGATTCAATCACCTCAGTATATTTCAGATCCCAATTGACCTGGTACTTCTCTCTTTTATTATCCGTGCGCAATCTCTCCTGCTGTGGCATGATTTCTGTGCTCTTCATTTCTCTTCCGTCACTGATGCCACAAAGTCAAGTGAATGTCTTCAAGGAAATCTCAGTAATAAAACCTATTTCCGCCTCCCTGCTGCAAAGAGAAAGCAGAGTAATAGTCTCTTTGTCCATCAGGGACCGGTTAATGCCTCACTCCTCATCATCACCAAATGCAACTAATACAGGAGTAAAGGAGATTTGGCAGTTTAATGCAGCAGCTAATTTTGTGCCTGCTGCTCTGCCAGAAAGTATTTTCACTTTTGGGCGATGCCAGAATAGCAAAGCTGATTAATTAGCCTTCTCCTGAGCAGGAAGAGTTCAGTAAAGATGCCTGCAGCCCCCAGACATCCCAGGCATTGGCCAACCTTGTTAGTAGCCTGTGTTCCCAGTATCTCAAGGGTTCATCGGTCTGTCTGTCTGGGTAAGGCAAAAAGATGACGGTGCAGAGCTTTCCCTCGGGAGGGAGCAGGTCTATTATACAGATCAGGTCTAGCTCTGCCATTGAGAGAACTGGCTAGAGAAAGCTCCAAGCATGTAGATGCCATCACAGCACCGCTGACATGTTGCTCACTACAGAGCTCGGCTCTGTGTTTGAGGGCGGCATTGGACAGACTTTCAAGCCCCTCTGCAGATCCATCTTTGGAAGGGTCAGCAGTGCAGCTGCTGCACACTGGCATGGGGACCTATGGAAGGTAGCTCTCAGGGACAGTAAATAAGTTTGTGCAATGAGCAGAAATGTAAAACAAGGAAACTCCAGCCTCGATGGTAGAGTCTCTCAGCAGAGATATTCAGACTCATCCATTGTCTGCGGACAGTCAAATACACAGGAGACACCAGCCACATGTGAGGGCAGCTCCCCAGAGCAGCATGTGCCCCCAGGACCACCACAAGCAGAGCCGTCATGGCAGATCCATAGTGCTCTGCGTGGGTCATTAACTCCTCCTGAGCTCTCCCTGCCCTTTGTCTTCCACAAAGTATTTCGGAACAGCTTGAGCCCATGCACAGATTAATTAAACGCAGAGACAGGAACAGTTTCTGTAGGGCCTGGTCATCTTCCTTTCCATGTAATTTCTCAGAGGTTTTATGGTAATGCCTCTTAGAGTTTGCAAGACCAGGAACTCAGTGAGTATGTTCATAGGCAGAGAAACTCCCTCCAAGCATATGATGTGTAGGATCAAGCAAAACAAGTCCCTTGGTCTTGGTTCAGTCCCTCTAGGTGCTGTGACAGCAATGGTAATACCAAGAATTTCAGTCTGGACACTTAAAAAACTTCTGCTGTCTGCGAGCTGGTGGGGAGATGAGTGTCTGTGAAGAGGGGAGCGGGCGGATGGTATGGTGTGCCTCTCCTCCAGACCTGCCGCTGGGCTGCAGTGTGAACCTGGGCAGGTACCCCAGCGTGAGCATCTTCACGGGGGCTGGCTAGTTGTGCTGCTTTTGCAATGGCTGCAGAACACCAGATGCTCTACAGAGGCCCTTCATCTCATCCCGACGGAGCAGTCGATGGTAGGCTGTTGTGCCCTGCAAGTACCTGCACGGCCCATCCAGACGACTCCCTCAGAGGCAAGCACCAGCCTTGCGGATGTTCAAACACAGCCCCGTTTGGGGTTATCTGCTTGTTCCCAGTGGCTGGGCCTGCTGGGCTGGTGCTGAGCAGGTCAGAGCTCTGGCTGTGCCCCAGCTCAGAGCTGGGCTGTGCCCACGCTGCTCCTGTGTGACCAGAGTTAAAACAGAGGATGGAAAGTCAGGGGAGGCTTTGGGAAATATGGGTCTCCACCTCTTTGCTGGCCCTATGGCAGAAGGTGGATAACTGTTTTTTATGATCTAGGGAGGACGGACAGGTTAATTAATGTCACAGAGCCCTGCAGATGGAGGCCACTACAAGTGCATGGCGTTGTTGTTATAGTGAATGTTGCTTTACTACCCTTACACAGTGTCATTACTCTATTAGAGATGTTACTGTGGGGAGCAGCACCTGCACTGTACCATCTGGCAGCAGAGGGGAAGACCCCTTTGATCCCTTCTCCCCAAATCAGCTTTCCTGGAATCTGCGCTCAGGCACAGCTGTGCTTTGCCGGGCTCACTCCGACAGACCTGATTTTCAGTTTGCTGTTGATTGCAGCACATCCAGCTCACCCGCAGCAGGGTGTCAGGGCTTGCTGCCCATCCAGCTCTGCCTTTGCCTCTCAGACGGCTCTGTGTCATTCAGGCTGGGGATCCAACCTCGCCTTTGTGCCCTCAAGCCCTGACGTGGAGAGGATTTCTGCCCCAACAAGTGGAAATCACTCCCATCCTGAAGGTAGCATAGGACTCCCAGGCTATTCCTGCCTCTTGGGCTTTCTGAGAATCATTCCTGCCAGCCCCACGTGTCAAGCTGCATTTCCCCACTTGGGTGCTTATGCAGGGAGACACAGACTTAACTGCATCCTTGTCCATCAGAGAGCTTGAACTCATCCCTAGCAGGAAGCAAGGGTTTATACCCTGTTGCAGGTAGATGAGGTTTAAGCCAGTCTGTAAAGCAATCAGGTCAGAGGGAAATGGGGTGTCTCTTGCACAGACACCCACAACGGCTGGCAGTAGCTGAAACTTGCCATTTTAACCTGCCAGACTGCCAAACTGCAACACAGAAAGGGCAGACCTTGATCCTGCAAAGGAGATAAGGTGTTTCAACTGGGACAAAGTAGTCAGCACAAAACAGGACTGAAAACAAGAGGAGGTGGCATCTCTGAGGCGGTGCAGCCTGGTGATGGGGCGGCAGCCTTCGTGCACAGTGTGCCGCGATGTGATGCAGAGATAAGGGAGAACAACCAAGCAGCCAGAAAATGGAAGGGATATTGGTTTAGCATTTTTCTGGAGCAAAACACTTTTCCATGTAAAATGGAAGGGTGGCCTTGGCTTTTCCGTGCATGTTGGTGCGTTTGCAAGATGAAGCTATAGCATCCCCCTGACCTTGCAGAGCAGCCCCCCTGTTCCTGGAGGGCTGCATGCCCAGCTCCGGCTGTACAGGGATTGGGGGGCTACCCAGTGTGCTGTTAGCATAGTGCAGATGGAGTGGCAGGGGCAATGCACCAGCTGCATCCTTTACTGCGTGCGGCAGAGATTGACAAATCAACTCACCCTAATTTATCTTGCTCTCGCAGATGATATCTTGAAATGTCTCAATTCCATTGCTCCAGCCCGACCTGCCAGATAAGAGACAGCTTGTGCATTGCTGGGACAGGGTTTAGGCAGCAAGCGAGTCCAGCTGGCAGGAAGTGCATCGCCTGGCTGCAAGGGGACAGATCTTTCTACTGTGGCAGTCACGAGATCAAGAAATGCTTTTTCTTCAGAAGAACTTGTTGATTTTAAAAATAAAGCAGCCATGGCCTGTGCTCCCAGGAATCTGGGATCAGGAGAATGGAAAGACGTTTTTCCATTTCTAGTGCAATTTGCATTGTAAAACCTAAAGAGTGTTTGTCCTTCTGGACCTGCCCAGCTCCACACTTCTGTGGCATTTATCAACACTGTTCTGGTGAGTGACCCTCCTCCAGATCACCGAAGTGATGCGGTGATAGTGCCAAATTCCTGGTATCCAACAGCTTCCTCCTTCCTACCCAGAGCAGCCAGGTGAAGCCAGGGAGTGCTCTGCTCATGAAGCAAACAGCCTGATATGAAGGTATCTTTGGATCAAACCAAGGCCCAAACCTGTAAAAACTTGTGCACCTGCTCAGCTCTGAGAGCATGAGTAATCGCAGAGACCGAGCCTATTATTTCTATCATTTATTCGTACACGCTATTTCTATAGCTCTCTTCCCCTATTATCTCAGTGTCTCGTAAACATTAATGAATGGTTCTCAGGTCCCAGCACACTGCTTCATTGTTTGGGTTGCAGGTCACAGGGAATGATTAAAGTGATGGGAAAAAATGGGGGGTTGGATTTAAAAAAGTCTGGCTTTATTAACGTTTCTTTGCCTAGCTTCTGGCACATAGGAAATTCAGGCTACCCTAATGGTGGTTTTTTGAGCCATTTCAGAAAATATGAACCATTTCCAAAGCTGCTCCTTTTCAACCTGCCCTGAAGGATTCATGAAAGCCCTCTCCAAACCTTGATGCCACTAAAGAGTTAATGTACATGCCTGTAAAGCAGACTTTCAGGTCATTTCAGATGAAAAACCATTTCCTCTCACCTACCTGTGAGAAAAATGTTACTCCTAACCTTGGCGGCTGAGGCAGGAACCTCATATTGGGTGCTTGTGAGTGTTGGTTTTGTCTCTCGATCCATGACCTGGTTGTTAGGGGGTTGGGACAAGTTGTCTCAGCGTAGGACCAAGACTTGGAGTGGGTTCCCCGGCCTGCAGATTGGTGACCGGCCTCGTGTCCTCTGCCATCGTGGGAAGGAGGGTGACCCACAGAAACTGAGCCAGGAGCTGCAGGACCTCTGTGTGTCACTTGATCACTCTCTGCATGACACCATGTTGGGGCGGAAAACCTTGCTAAAATGTTCAAAGGGCAGAGCTGCCCAAGTACAATAGGCAAAGTGTGGTCTAGAGATGCATCCTCAGGAGTGAGAGGTTGGGTGCAGGTGTCCGGTTGAGTTAATTCACACAGTGGCAAAGGGCTGGGACATATCCTCAATTCCCAGGCTCAGGACTGGGGATGGGTGAAATTCTTTCACCTGAAACTTCCCTTGTGTGAAAAATGCAAATTTGGTGACAAATAGTTTTGAGCATTAGTGCTGGTTGTACTAAATTGTTTGTCCTGAGAAAAAAATTCCAAGAAAGTACATTTGCAATGTTCATTTCAGTTTGAAATTCCCCTCCATTTTACTTGTAAATTGCTCCAAATCAAAGTGCAGCATTTTCTCCTCACCTTTCACATTTGCTGTAATTTAAATAAATAGTCCTAGTTGCAATCTGAACTAATTCCCTCCTTCCTGACTTTTCAGAACTACTAATGAAACAAAACAACTCCAAATTCATGTTTTCAGACAGCTCTCCTCAGAACCATTAGACGCATTAACATCCACCACATAAATGAAACCACAGGCTATCAATGTTTTGAGACAGCTCTATTTCCCACCAGAAATTTGCATAACATCACCTTTGTAGCACTCTGAATTACTCTACCAATATTTTTTTTGGGGAAATGTGAGTTACTGGTACCAGATCTAGAATTAGGAGACTAAAAGTCCCTAAGCAAAACCTCAGCCATGCTCTTATCCACCCGTCCGACGTGGCTCTTCCTGCCTATGTGCTAGCACCAGGTGACCTCCATTCCTTAACCCTTCTCTCCTCACTGCATCTGTCCCCAAGAAAGTGGCATCATCCCATTTTCCTAAACCATTTCTTACTTCTCGGGCAAAGCCATC
>NW_010271741.1:15324-17901 GCF_000690775.1 Eurypyga helias
TAAAAATGCCTTTTCAGTAACAAAGTATGACCTTTCTGAGGGTTCCAGCTGCTATCTCTGCAAAATTTCCATTTTTGCCACCACTTTAGGTTTTCATCAAACTCCCATCTAACAAAGTGTAGTTCTCAGCAACTGGAAGCAGAAGCAATTCAGCCCTCTGGGCAGTGATATTTGTCTGCATCAAGAAAATTCTCCCGATTAGACAGAAAACGGATATTTTTTCCCACTGCAATATATACTTTTAGTGTAATCCCTCAGCTCAATTCCCCTCCCCCTTCTGAAAAATAATAAGAGCAGAAAGACAAAATAATGAAACAAAAAAATGCTTTTCCTGCAGAAAGCACCGTTTCCTGGCGAGCTCTGTCACCAGCGCTCTCCCACTCTGTCTCTTGGGAGGTACAAGCCGAGAAGGCACAGGAAGGCAGCAGCTTGCCTTGGTAGCTGTGTGTGGTTCCTGCCCGCTTTCTGCTTCACCCACCCCCAGGTGACCGGCCCCGTGGAAACACAAGGTTTTCCTTTTCCCACAGCAGGGAACACGAGAAGATGAGCCTTTTTGGAAGTGATTGGTTTTGCACAGTTGAGTGGAGATGAGGACCGTGGTGGGGCTGACCCTTCTCTTCACTCTCTGGAGAGTCATGTCTCCTCCTCAGGGATGCAGATGGGATGGAAGTGGCCCAGCTCCCTCCGCTCAGTGTCATGACGGGAGGATGTGCAGCAGGGACAGCAGCTGAGGATTGTGTCATTGGGTCTGTGCGTGGAGTGTGGACCCGTGTCTACAGTGGGATGGAGGAGGCTGGCTCTGCATGGCCCCCAGACTTGCATGGAGCTCTCAGCACAGCGAGCTCACCCTACCACCTGCACCCATGTAGAAATTAGGCAATATTTAAGGAAAAGAGATGGGGGTGGAAGAAGGGAAATGAGAAAGAAAAAAAAGCATGAAGGAGCCGATGATGAAATGTTTGCCCTGCCTGGAAAACTGCCCTAGCAGGGTAGGGACCATGAGAGCAGCACTAGCAAAACACGCTGCTGCTGCCCCAGAAACAGCCTCATGAAAGATGTGGGTCAGTTAAGACGGGCGTACGCAGGAGGCCTGTGCCCAGAAATGCCAGTTGTAGGAGCCCTGCTAGGCAAATGTCAGGGCACTGTTGTTACGTGGCCATTGCAGAGAGGTGCTGCCAGGGCTGGACAGGAGGAGAAGGAGGAGGAAGAGGGAAATTTGGGGGTTTTCTCTCACACCAATGTCATGGGTCCTGGCAGTCCAGCTCAAGTTCTTTTTCCCTGGGAAGTTTGAGTCTTGTCTTGCCAGGTTGTGTGGGAGCAGCTTGACTGAGTGAGGAAGGTCCTGAGCAAGAGATCCCAGTCTGGGCATCCTCCCCTGCTCCATCCCTTCCTCTTGTGTGTGAGTTTAGGGGCTAGAGTGGCTCATCTGTGCAACAGTTCACCTCTGACCTGTCTCCCCAGGCTTCCCTGCAGGGAGTTTGGGCCTTTTTCAGCCCATACACTCTACAGTATTGCCCAGGAGAGCTTGGTCCTTGCAGAGCTCATTTGCAAACCCTCATGACAGGTTACTTTGCAGAGTAATCCTCTGCAGAGCTCTTTCTTCTGGGAACAAAACGCTTCTTGAGGACAGGTCTCCCGAGAGGGGCCTTGAGCTGGTACCATATTGTCATACTCAAGCAGGGACAATATTTTGCATGGTAAAACTTCCTCTAAGAGCACTCAGACTTTCCCTGGGTCCGGCAGCACCTCCCAAAGGTGTGCAGACTCTGGTTTGCTACATCTCCTGTGCCAGAGGCTTTCAGGGTAGGAGCCTCCATGCAGTCCCACGTGCAGCACCGTAGCAAATCCAGCATGAATAGCTGGAGAGGGTGTTCGGAAATGTGGTTGTCTCCCTTACAGCAGCAGAGCAGGGAGTTGGCGATGGTTCGGCTGGCCCTGCCAGGCACCGCTTGCTCCCTCCACAGCTGGCAAATGCTTTGGCACCTGCAGATGTTCCCCAAGAGACGTCTAGGAACGGAAGAGCTGTCACCCGCTTGTAAAGCCTGGCACGGCAGGTCTGTGGAACAAATCATGATGAAAGTGCTGTATACGAGTAACTGAGGTTTAGAGATGCAGCTAAAGAAACCATGTACCCACTGTTGGGTACTACCTGTTATTGCTTTCCCTTGGCTGTTTGTTTGGGCTCCACAGAGATGTGCTGGATACTTAGAAACTCTCAGGTTCTGAAACTTTCTGCTCATGTCAGGGGAATAATGAAAACCCCGCTCTAGTCATCCAGTTTTCAAATTTAATCACTCTAAAAAATGTCAGCTTTAATCCCAGCCCCCATGAATACTTTATGACATCAACTACGTGTTGACACTCTGAAGTCAGGTTCTTTTTTAAAGGATTTTTCAGATCTTTTATAATTAAAAGGATTAAAAAATATAGAAATGTATTAATTTTTATCCCTCTTGTTTCTGTCTCCTTCTCTTCTGAACAAGCCAATGAAGTCATAAAAAGCAGGTGTAATGGAAAACAAACCCAGAAATCTCCTGCTGAGAAATGTTGTCTGGCAATGGATGTTTTTTTTTTTTA
>NW_010271741.1:17931-22864 GCF_000690775.1 Eurypyga helias
TGATAACATAGTTGGCACTAAACAAGCATAAAGTGCCCTAGATGACAGCCCATCATCTCACTTGCCTTCTATGCTCTAGGTGTTGAAAATAAACCACTTGTCACATAGACCGTAAATGTATTTCAGAGGCTGAGTGAGATCCAGGAACATCAGATATTGCAGCTATCCTGGATGACTGGTTGCACTGAACTTCCCTTTCACCGTAACATAGTTGGCACTAAACAAGCATAAAGTGCCCTAGATGACAGCCCATCATCTCACTTGCCTTCTATGCTCTAGGTGTTGAAAATAAACCACTTGTCACATAGACCGTAAATGTATTTCAGAGGCTGAGTGAGATCCAGGAACATCAGATATTGCAGCTATCCTGGATGACTGGTTGCACTGAACTTCCCTTTCACCGTGAGGCATTTCAGAAGCATTCTGGTGGTCCTGATGGTCAAGAACCACATCCCAGTCATGTGCAGTGTGTGGCCCAGGTCGGGGCATCAAGCCTGCATGCAAAATGTTCCTGGCCTCACGCTGTCATCTACACCAGGGTTTTGCCTTGGCAATCACACTACAGCTAATCCCCTGGCCATCATCACCAGGAGGCAAAGGATGAGCTTGTGGGCTTGGTGGGCAACTATTTCACTTGCCTAACATCCAAAAGTGTCCCACCTGTAGCTCAGGGTATCTCCACCTGCCTCTCAGCTACATCCATAAACACCATAGCTTTTGTATCTCCCTTGCTTTCCAGAGCCAGATCCTGAGCAGAGTAGTCACTGTCCTTTGCATCCGGGGGCCCATGACCTTGGAAGAGAGGCTGCACCATCCCCATGGGCCATGGGGAACAAGAGGGAAAGGAGAAGCAAGACTTGGACTCTGTCCTTTGGAAAAGGTTTGGTCAAACACCTCTGCCTTTCCCAGACCCTTCATGTGGTACCAGCAGCCTGGTTCCCAGGGCCCAAAACAGTTGCCTCTGACTGCCTCCTTGTGCCAGCAGCTGACAGAGGCCACACCACCACCATCACCAGTATCCCACCACTCAGGTGCTCCATTTTGCTCCACCACGTGCACTTTACCCACCCATCATCTGAGCCTTGCTGCATGTATAAACTCCCCCTGCCAGAAAGGCTATTCAGCATGACCAAGTCATTTTCTGGCTCCTGCAGGGCTGAAATGCCATTCTAGTCAGAGGTGGGCATGCAGGGATGACAGGGTCTGGCAGCAGCGTGGGGAGAAGATTCAGCAATGAGGGAGGCTAGCTGAGGAATTCACTTTGCATCATGACTGCAAGCTGCTTGAAATACCCAGGTGGTTTGAGGTTACCCCTCTTCATCCCTCTGACCCTGACCCTCACCTCATTCCTTCCCACGTCAGAGCTCACCCAGTCCTTGCCAATCTCATGTTCATCTTTTCACCACTGAGCCCCCACTCCCACTTGCTGTTTTGCAGGTCTTCCTTGCTGGGTCACTGCTTGGTTCCTCCTGCTTTGCATGGCAAGGACACAGACTAGCCACACTTTTCTCCTTCCCTCCTGCCTGTAGCAGGTTGGAGGAAACCAGATGAGAAAGAACTGGTTGACTCCTTCAGCCTAGCAGAGCAAGATGACCTCCTGCAATGTCCCTCTTTCAGGAAGGGACAGAGGAGTCATACTTGCTGTGTTTTGCCAGTTGTGAGGATAATGTACAGCATGACGAAGAGGAAAGAAACCCAACTACTTGTTTGAAGACTCCAGGACCTTCAGGACTGACTCAATTTTGTCTTCGTGTTCAAGTGGGGAATGATTGAGCAAGAACTTGATTTTATCAGAAGGAGGTTGTCTATTCTCTATTCCAGCAGGGATTTCTTTGGTTATTATCTATTCATGCATTTAATTTCTTTAGAAACATCATCTGCCCAAAAGCTCTGGGCAGACTGCCATTCCTCTAATGTACAAAGTGTACTTGTTATTGAACCTGGGAATGCATTAGCTACTGATCAGGCCATGGTCTTGCAAAGTCTTTTCCATATGCTTAATGCTATAGGTATAGGAGATATTCAGAGGAACAAGGCTAAATTTGCCATTTCTCTTTGCATTGCTGGAGTTACACTGAGTCACATTCTGACCAATTTTAGATGCTGTATCTTTTCTCCCCTTCCCTGAAAGACACAAAATCCCACCCCACCTGGATGTGTGGAATGCAATGACCCTTTCTTCCTTGTGAAATTATGTCAAGTAACTAGTTTTCAGCAGATGTTATTTGCTATTTGATTCCGTAGAAAGACCTCAAGTGTGGCAGTTCTCCTTAGCTACTGTTATATGGTCTTGTTGTCCCTCTCAGGAGGAGTGGACGAGTCCACCAAGTGTCCCAGGCTTGCATCTGGGGACTGATTTGGAACAAGCACCTGCTTCTGACTGTGCACATATTGCAGGTCAGTAGAGAACCTCAAGCACTTTAGGCAGTTCCAATTAAACAACATACAACCTCCTTCTACTGTTGCCAACACAAAAGCAAACATTCCCCTTCGCACAAGGGTTTCTGACAGCAAAAGAATCCAGAGGAAGGAGGATCCCAGAAAACCCTAAATCTAGAAAAGGACAAATTCCTTGTAAAATATGAACAGATGCCTCTGGAAAAATTTCCAGCTATAATAACTACCAATAAAGCCTATTTTATACCTTTGCGACCAACTGAACTTATGCAATCACTCTGCTCCTTACATAAGGCTGGCAAAATGCCACCCACTCCCTGTTCTGGAAGAACCAAACTGACGTGTTAGAAGAACACGATTGGAAAGGCTGGCCCAGGCCATTACTTTGCTGGAGCACTTAAAGGACATGTGGAATATACTCGAGATGCCATGAAATAATAGCCCATGTCAAACAAGTTCTAGGTCTCCTTACGCGCCTTGATCTGGCCACTGAACACACCTGTTTCCAAACTGGGGTGACATGTCACTCCTTCTTTGGGAGCGCAGGGGTGGATCCAGACGTGGTCTCCTCTGCCCCACCCAGCTCAAGGGGGTAGGTGAATCCAAGAAGGCACCATGGAAGGAATTAACTGTGTGGGGAAAACCATGTCGTTCCCATCCTCCACCACTCTCACCAGTAGCTCGTTTACAATCAGTGACTGATTGCAAGGAGGTGAGCACAGGCCAGTTCCCTGGGTAGTGCCAGTTTCATGTCCACGGTAAAAAGGTGCTTCCAACTCCTGGGTTATGATGGACCAGATTTGGGCCCTTCATTCTGCAAGGTTCCTGTTCAAAGTCACTGCTGCTGAGGTTGTTCTCGCTGAGCTCATGTGGTTGACTGGAAATGTATTGGGATAGGATGGCAGAACTTCTGGGAACGCTTCTGTTTGACAGGTGAGGGGAATTGCTTTCCTGTGGGCAAAATTCCTTCTAGCTCTGCTGTGGAAGAATAAAGGAATAGTGGAGATTGAAAAATAAATGAGAAACTGCAGAAGATGCTAAGAACTTTCAATGCATTTTGTGGACATTAAAAAACAACCCACCCAAAACAGCTTCTTTGGGCTCCAGAAGTGAAGAGGAGGCAGGGACCTTCATCATCTCCATATGCACAATGGCTCTTTGCCTCTTGGTTCTTTGGGACCAGTGGTGATGCGGGAAGGACCGTGTAAGGTCCATGGAGGGGTGTGCAGCACCGCCTGGTGCCAAGCCCTGCCGCTGCCCACGCCAGTGGGAAGTGGAGCGTGCCAGGGCCCTGCTGGGTGCAAGAGCCAGGGGCGCAGATTCAGCCTGTGCCGGAGTGAGCGCTTCGGTGTAAACATCGGGGTGGGGAAGGCGTCTGGGCCGGGGCAGGCTCAGACCTGTGTGGCGCTGGCAGCCTGGCTCTTTCCGTGGGGTTTCTGATTTCAGGAGTAAAGGCGTTCCGAGAAAGCGCCCGCGCTGGGCGTGCCAAGCCATCACCAGGCACCGCTTAGACCGTGGTCTTCTTCAGCCCCTTTCCCTGCATCTCTGCAGGAGCTTTTCTGTTGCACAGATGGAGTTATGCGCACGGGTTTTTAATAGAATAAATAGTTTGTGTAAAAAAAAAAAAAAAAAAAATTATTGCATGGTTATTGCCCTCTTAAATCCACTCATAAAGGGCTACAATGGGTGAGGGAGGATATTATTGCTGACCTGGAGGTGGTCAGCTTCTGTGAGGGCTCTGTCCAAGCTCAGCATTTCACACTTAGCTTTTCAAGTTGTCATCTCATGAAATTTTACAAGCTCAGTGGGAGCAGGCGAGGTCAGTGCCTTAATGGGAGAGGAGCGAGGTGGTGCCGGGAGCGGGTGCTCTGGTTCGGCAGGCGGTGCTCTTGCCCACACCCGCTGTGCCATGCCGTGATGTGCTGTGCGGTGCCATGCCAGGGGAGCCACGTCGTGGAGCGGGGCCCTGACCACTTCAGTCGCTGCACATCTCGTGACGTTGGTTTTCAGGAGCACTCAGGTGGCAGACCCAGCGGCCAGGCCAAATTACTAGTGGGTTGGAGACAGAAGGCCACCGAACAGGTTTGAAGGGATGAGGAAACATTTAGGTCATTTTTATCCAGAGCGCGTCTGCTATCTCTAAATCATGCCAAGTGGGCATGACACCAGGAACAGGAGGTGAAATACAAGAAAAAACAATGCCAGGCTTCTTTTTTTTTTTCCACCTCCTTCTCCTCTCCCATCGGTTTCAGTGAGATTACACCAAACGCAAGACATCTGAATGCATATGGCACAATGGAGATGCGGGCACTTTTAGGGGAAGTGAGCCAAACTGTTGCACCAAACACTTTGGTGGAAACTACACTCCACTGTTTGGAGACCACCTTGTCTGCACAGAGTAAATGGGTCATCCCCACCCTCTCCCCACACAGGGTCTGCCCAGCCACGCTAACAGGGAAGACCACGCGGATGTGGGAAAGGTCTGAGCTGGCCTTAATGGGGTAGCACAAAGGCTGCACACAGGGTTTGAAGGGAA